>NC_044552.1:138260683-138561820 GCF_007565055.1 Rhinopithecus roxellana | reverse complement strand
TACTTAAGGGAAGGCAGATGATGGTTTTTTGTTTGTTTGTTTGTTTACTTATTTGTTTAATCATCAAAATCTTATAAGTAGTTACTTGTTCACGGTGAGCCAGAAAGGAAAAATGAGTTAGTAAATGATACCATCCTTAACGTCATTTTTGGAAAATGAAAGCAAGCTCCTGAAGCAACACCTTAGAAAATATTAAGCCTTCTGGTTAAATAAGGTGAATTGATCTTTAAATTATTTTCTCCCTGAAGTCCTGTTAAATGTCAGTTAAGGAATGAAAAGATGTATATCAACAAAGGCAAAGAAATGGAGAAGATATGACAATGACATAAACAAGAGATGTAAACAAATTTTTTTGGAACACAGTTGGCAGCCTAGAGGGAGCTGCAGCTTTGGTGTCTGTAGATCATTTGGATAAGGAGTGGGCCAATAATCTCTGTAGAGCCCCAAAACAGGTCAGAATTTGGAGGCAGCAGGTAACAGGGAAAGCAGTCTGAGGCAAGGAGCTGGAAGCAGGATGATTGTTTCAAAGTGTATATATAGAGCTACTACACTTCTAGGTTTCCCACTTCATTTTCAACTTGCTTCTATAATCCTCAAGGTTGGAGATTGGAAGATCTCCCCTACACCCATTTTTTTTGAATAATGGAAGAATACCAACTAGAGAAAAGATTTATAGAAACTGATTCTTCGGTAACATTCAACCAAAAATGAGGTAACATCGATGTTCAACAAAAATGAGGTTAAGCTGAGCACAGTGGTACATGCCTGTAGTCCCAGCTACTTGGCAGTCTGAGGCAGGAGGGTCACTTGAGCCCAGGAGTTTGAGGCTGTAGTGCACTATTATTGCACCTATGAATAACCACTGCACTTCAGCCTGGAGAACATAGGGAGACTCCATCTCTTAAAAAAAAGAGCTTATATTCATTCATCCTGCTGTCAACAAACCTTGTACCTATACCCAAGAACTTTCTCTCAGCATTTCACTGCCTTACACTAAAATTGAAATGAATTATTGAGACTCACCAAATATTTGAGGAAATCTCCAACAAAAAAGAAACCAAGGCAATTAAATTATTAAGCAAGCAAATTAAAAGCACTGAGAAGAAACACATTATGTATGCAGCAGAAGAAAATCTTCAAAAAAATAAAATGCCCTTGAAGAAATAAACTAATGTTGCTTCCATATTCAGAGAATGTGGAATTTAAAAAAATAATAGCTTCAGAAGAAAAAATTAAAGAATTGGAAGATAAAAGTAAATAATTAGGTCAGAAATTAAAACCAAAAGACAGAGATTGAAAATTAAAGAAGAGGCCAGGCACAGAGGCTCACACCCAGCACTTCGGGTGGCCGAGATGGGCAGATCACCTGAGGTCAGGAGCTCAAGACCAGCTTGGCCAACATGGTGAAACCCCGTCTCTACCAAAAACACAAAAATTAGCCAGGCGTGGTGACATGCGCCTGTAATCCCAGCTACTAGGGAGGCTGAGGCAGGAGAATTGCTTGAACCCAGGAGGCGAAGGTTACAGTGAGCTAAGATCGCGCCACTGCACTCTAGCCTGAGCAACAGGGCAAGTCTCCATCTCAAAAAAAAAAAAAAAAGAAAAGAAAATTAAAATTAAAGAAGTACAAAAAATATATATAATCAGTTAAGTTTCCTGAAGGTAGAGACATTGTCTATCTTGTCTATCACTGTAATCTCAGCACTTAGTGTAACGTCTGGCACATAGTGAGTACCCAGTAAGTATTTGTCGAATGAATAAGTAAATTGAGCCTTTCAGGACAACCAACATCTAGCTTATAGAAATTCTAGAAAGAGAGAATAGAGACAACAGAATGTAGGAAATTATCCAATAATAAAAATACAAGACTATTTTCCAGAGCTAGGACTTCAGTTTCTTGACTGAAAGGGTCCACTAAGTACCCGCTGTAATTAGTAGAGGAATAGCAAGGAAGCCACCTCAGGCCACAGCAATGAGTAATTTCAGAACACCAAAGATGAAGTTTCCAGAGGGAAAAAGGCAGTTAATATAAGACAGATTAAGAATTAGAATAGCATTGAACGTCTTAACACCAGAGCAGAAAGCCAGAAAACAGTGAAGCAGTGCCTTCATAATTTGAAAGGAAAAAGATTTTCAGCCCAGAATTCTGTATACAGTCAAGCTATCAGTCAAATATGAAAATAATAAAAGCCATTTTGCAAATAACAAAGTATCAAAACACAATTCTCAAAGGTTTATTTTTCTTAGTAATTCACCATAAAATATAAATCACCAAAACTAGAGATTCAATCTAGGAAGAGAGCAGGATAAGGAAGTCCCAGGGTAAGGAGTGGGCAGCAGGCCTAGAGAATAGCAGCCTAGATTGAAGCAAATGGGAGAGAAGATTGCAATAGAGATTTCTTTTTTGAGACATAGTCTCACTCTGTTGCCCAGGCTGGAGTGCAGTGGCATGATCATGGCTCATGGCAGCCTCAACCTCCCGGGCTCAAGTGATCCTCCCACCTCAGCCTCCCAAGTAGCTGGGACCACAGGTGCATACCACCATGTCTGACTAATTTTTAATTTTTTGTAGAAATGGGGTCTCCCTATGTTGCCTAGGCTGATCTTAAACTCCAGGACTCAAGTGATCCTCCTGCCTCAACCTTCCAAGTGCTGGGATTACAGGCATGAGCCAACATACATGGCTGATTTTTTTTTTTAAGTTATAAATGGAATTGATAAATTATTTGATTTGTTTGACCACATGTGTATTAGTCCATTTTCACACTGTTGTAAGTAACTACTTGAGACTGGGTAATTTGTAAAGAAAAGAGGTTTAATTGACTCGCAGTTCTACATGGCTGGGAAGGTCTCAGGAATCTTACAGTCATGGCAGAAAGCAAAGAAGAAGCAAGCACCTTCTTCACAAGGGGGCAGGAGAGAGAGAGCAGGGAACTGCCACACACTTTTAAACCATCAGATCTTGTGAGAACTCTATCATGAGACTGGGGTGATGGTGCTAAACCATTAGAAACCACCCCCATGATCCAATCACTTCCCACCAGGCCCCAACTTTAACACGTGGGGATTACAACTTGAAATGAGATTTGCATGGGGACACAGAGCCAAACCATATCAACATGTGACAGATAATCTCGAGACAAACCATTTCATTATATGGAAAGAATTAGCTAAAAGGTGATTGAAGCAGTTATTCACTGCAGAAAGAAAAAAAAAAAAAAGGTTGAACAAGAAAAGAAACAGCTCCATTGTAGTATTATGGTAATAATAATGTAAACACTGAATATTCACTTTACTAAACATTGTAGTGTGATACAAAAGTATATTAGGAGGTCAATATGTGTGAGTTTGTGTGTGGGGTGGTATAAGAGATCTATACCCACATCTGTTCTAAAAGTAAATCACTAGGATTCCACTTCCCAAAATAGTGTCATGAAGAGAATGGGTAACTTTATTCTGTAGAAAACATGTACAAAACTGGACAATTTTAAAAATTAATAACCATATTAGGGCACTAGAAAATGAACAAAAGTGAAACAACAGTTTTAGAACTATTTAAGTAATGGAAAACTGCTACTGTATTGGGAAAGAATAGCAAGTTTGTAATTTTTTTTTGCCTGGGGAGGCAGACGGACCTTGCCACCTTATATCTTTCCAACTCGGGCAGGAAAAGCCCACAGCTTTACTGTCTATACATGGTGGGTTTGGTTTAGGGTAGGTGGTGGAGAAAGCAGAAATTCTAAGGAGGATATTTTGGAAACAAAGTCATTGTATTAGTCCATTCTCACATTACTATAAAGAAATACCCAAGACTGGGTAATTTATAAAGAAAATAGGTTTAATTGGCTTATGGTGCTGCAGGCTGTACAGGAAGCATAGCAGCTTCTGGTTTTGAGGAGGCCTCAGGAAACTTACAATCATGGCACAAAACAGAGGAGGAGTGAGGCATCTCACATAGTGGAAGCAGTAGCAAGAGAGAATGAGGGGAGGTGCTACACACTTTTAAACAAGTAGATCTTGTAAGAAGTCACTCACTCACCATCACAAGTACAGCACCAGGGTGATGGTGCTAAAGCATTCATGAAGGACCCACTGTCATAATCCAGTCACCTCCCATCAGGTCCCACCTCCAACATTAGGGATTACAATACAGCAGGAGATTTGGGTGGGGACACAGATCCAAACCATATCAGAGATATAGTTCTGATGTTTGTCTCCTTTAAATCTCATAAAATAATAAAATAATAATAGAGTGTAATCCCCAATTTAAAATAATAAAATGTAATCCCCAATTTTTGAGGTAGGGTGTGGTGGGAGGTGTTTGCATAATGGGTCAGATCCCTCATGAATGTCTTGGTGCTGTCCTCATGATAGTGAGTGAATGCTTATGAGATCTGGTTATTTCAAAGTGTGTGGCACCTCTTTCCTCTCTCTCTCATCCCTGCTTTCACCATGTGAGACACCTTGCTCCTTCTTTGCCTTCCACCATGATTGTCAGGTTCCCAAGGTCCTTACCAGAAGCCAAGCAAATACTGGAGGCTTGCCTGTACAGCCTGGAGAACCATGAGACAATGAAACTATATTAGTCTGTTCTCATGCTGTTAACACATACCCGAGACTGGGTAATTTATAAAGAAAAAGGTTTAATTGACTCACAGTATCACATGGCTGGGAAGGTCTCACAATCATGGCAAAAGGTGAAGGGGGACAAAGACACGTTTTACACGGCATTGGCGTTAGGCAACAGAGAGTGTGCAGGGGAACTGCCCTTTATAAAACCATCAGCTCTTGTGAGACTTACTATCACAAGAACAGGACAGAAAAACCCTGCCCCCATGATTCAGTGAATTCCCACTGGGTCCCTCCCATGACACATGGGGATTATGGGAGCAACAATTCAAGATGATATTTGGGTGGGACACAGCCAAACCGTATCATTCTGTCCCTGGCTACTCCCAAATCTGATGTCCTCACATTTCAAAACCAATCATGCCTTCCTAACAGTCCTCCAGAGTCTTAACTCATTTCAGCATTAACTGAAAAGTCTAAGTCCAAAGTCTCATCATCGACAAGGCAAGTCCCTTCCGCCTATGAGACTGTAAAATCAAAAACAAGTTAGGTCCTAGATAAAATGGGGGTACAGGCATTGGGTAAATACACCCACTCCAAATGGAAGAAATTGGCCAAATCAAAGGGGCTAAAGGTCCCATGCAAATCCGAAATCCAGCAAAGCAGTCAAACCTTAAAGCTCCAAAATGATCTCTTTTGACTTCACGTCTCCCATCCAGGTCACACTGATGCAAGAGGTGGGCTCCCATGGCCTGGAACAGCTCTGGCCTTGTGGTTTTGCAGGATACATCCCCACCCAACTTCTTTCATGTACTGTTTTTGAGTTACTGTGGCTTTTCTAGGCATACGGTGTAAACCGTCTGTGGATCTGTCATTCTGGGGTCTGGAAGATGGTGGCCCTCTTCTCACAGCTCTGCCAGGCAGTGCCACAGTGGGAACTCTATGTGGAAGCTCCCGCCCCACCTTTCCCTTCTGCACTGCCCTAACAGAGGTTCTCCATGAGGGCTGCAGCCCTGCAGCACACCTCTGCCTGGACATCCAGGCATTTCCATACAGTCTCAGAAATCTTGGTGGAGGTTCCCAAACCTCAGCTCTTAACTTCTGTGCACCCACAGGCTTAACACCCATGGAAGTTGCCAAGGCTTGAGGCTTGTAACCTCTGAAGCCAGGCCCCAAACTCTACCTTGGCCCCTTTTAGCCATGGCTAGAGTGACTGGGACACAGGGCACCAAGTCCCTAGGCTGTGCACAGCAGCAAACCATTTTTTCCTTCTAGGCCTCCAGGCCTGTGATGGGAGGAGCTGCTGCAAAGGTCTCTGACATGCCCTGGAGTCACTTTCCCCATTGTCTTAGTGGTTAACATTTGGTTTCTTGTTACTTGTGCAAATTTCTGCAGCAGTAGAAATTCAAGCAGGCTTGAATGCAAGGCCCCATGGAAGTCCGAAATCCAGCAAAGCAGTCAAATCTTAAAACTCCAAAATGATCTCCTTTGACTTCATGTCTCACATCTAGATCACGCTGATGCAAGTGGCTTGAATTTCTCCTTTGACTTTGTGTCTCACATCCAGGTCATGCTGATGCAAGATTCAAGCAGGCTGGAATTTCCCCCCAGAAAATGGGTTTTTCTTTTCTACCTAATCGTCCAACTACAAATTTTCCAAACTTTTATGCTCTGTCACCAGTTGAATGCTTTGCTGGTTAGAAATTTCTTCCGCCAGGCTGGGTATCGTGGCTCTCAACACTTTGGGAGGCCGAGGCAGGTAGATCACTTGAGGTCAGGAGTTCAAGACCAGCCTAGTCAACATGGTGAAACCCCGTCTCTACCAAAAAATACAAATATTAGCCAGGCATATTGGTGCACACCTGTAGTCCCAGCTACTTAGGAGGCTGAGGCATGAGAATCACTTGAATTTGGGAGGCAGAGGTTGCAGTGAGCTGATATTACACCATTGCATTCCAGCCTGAGCAACAGAGTGAGACCCAGTTTCAAAAAAACAAAGGAAGAAATTTCTTCCACCAGATACCCTAAATTATCTCTCACAAGTTCAAAATTCCACAGATGTCTAGGGCAGGGACAAAATGCTGCCAGTTTCTTTCCTAAAGCGTAGCAAGAGTCACCCTTGCTCCAGTTCCGAACAAATTCCTCATCTCTCTCTCTGAGACCGCCTCAGCCTGGACTTTATTGTCCATATCACTATCAGCATTTTGGTCAAAACCATTCAACAAGTCTCTAGGAAGGTTCAAATTTTTCCCCGTTTTCTTATCTTCTGAGCCCTCCAAGTCTCTAGGAAGTTTCAAGCTTTCCCATATTTTCCTGTCTTCTTCTGAGCCCTCTAAACTGTTCCAGCCTCTGCCTGTTACCCAAGTTCCAAAGTTGCTTCCACATTTTCCAGTATCCTTACAGCAGCACCCCACTCTACCAGTACCAATTTACTGTATTAGTCTGTTCTTATGCTGCTAATAAAGACATACCTGAGACTGGGTAATTTATAAAGAAAAAGAAGTTTAATGGACTCACAGTTCCACATGGCTGAGGAGGCCTCACAATCATGGCAGAAGGTGAAGGAGGAGGAAAGGCAGGTCTTACATGGTGGCAGGCAAGAGAGCTTGTGCAGGGGAACCGTCTTTTATAAAACCATCAGATCTCATGAGACTTATTCATTATCATGAGAACATGATATGGGAAAAACACACCCCTATGGTTTAATTACCTCCCACTGGGTCGCTCACATGATAAATGGCAATTATGGGAGCTACAATTTAAGATGAGATTTGAGTAGAGACACAGCCAAACCATATCAGAAACGTCTTTTTTTTTTTTTTTTTTTTTTTTTTTTTTTTTTTTAATTAGCCTCAGGTATTTATAGCAATACAAAAACCACCTGCTGCACAAAAGATGATAGAAGGGCTGGGATAACTTCTCTGCCCTAACACAACTCTAGCTGACTGCTAAACCCTGCATACATGCAAAAAAATGGTAGGGAGTATTTATTGTATGTATTTTCAGTAAGAATCGAAAGCTTAGGGGGACCTGTGAATTTGCTGTGACTTTGATTGCATTCCTCAATCCACATACAACTTGGGTAGCAGAAGGTAATTTTTGTAAGAAGCCTTACTGGCTTGAGGTATTTGAGTAGAGCCTTGCCCAAAATTATTTGCTGACAGCTAACCTATGCAGGTACAGTGGATACTTGCTAGGGAAGCAGACTAAAAAAAAAAATTAAAACTGAGTAGAGACATTAGTGGCTACACACTGTGAGGAGATACATTTCACAGTTCAAGTCCAGGCCAGTCAGTTGATTGCTATCCCAACCAATAACCAGCAGCCATCAGAAGAGCAAAACAAAATCCACAGTTGCTACAACATATTGCACACAATGTCCTGCTTCTGTCTAAAAATAATTAGGTGTGCAAAGAAACTGAAAAGAATGTTTCATACTCAACATTCTTTTGTCCTTCATATGAAAGGACTTAATAAATAGGTAGTAAACACAAATATTCGACTGAGCAGACAAACATGTAGAAGCAGCTATTATAAATATGGCAAATAACGTTTTAAGAAAAGCTTTGAACAGATAGCAAATCTCAATAAATTAGAAAAAAAATCAAAGAAAAATAAATTGGTAATTCTAGAATTAAAATGTACTGTAACCATAAAGAAAAATTCACCAGATGATCTAAAGCACAGACCTGAGATGACAAAAGATTAAAAAAATTATTGAACTATAGATTAATCCAAATTAGCCAAACAAAAAAAGTCTGAAACAAAATGAAGAGAACTTCCAATTTGTGGGACAGTATCAGGTATTTCAACAAATGTGTAAATAGAGTCTCAAATGATGAAGAGAAATCGAAAGGGTCAGAAAAAAATTGTAGAAAAAACTGGCTGAAAACTTGGCAAACTGTTGAAAAAATACTGACTTTCAGATCTAAGAATTTCGATGAACCTGTACTAGGATAAACACAAAAACACTTCTCTCAGGCATGTTGTCGTCAATCTGTTGAAAGATGAAGAGAGAATTTTTAAAGTAGAAAGAGAAAAACAAAACCTCATATGTAAGAGATTTCACAATACAATTAAGATGAACTTCCAATAGAAATAATGACATCGAAAAGACTCTGAAATAAGGTATGTGGAGTGCTGGGGGGAAAAAGATGTGACAACCAACAATGCTGTATCTAACATAACTATCACTCAAAAATGAAGGCAAAATAAGGATGTTTCCAAATAAATTCATGGATATAATGGATTAACAGCGTACCTGCTATACAAGAAATGATAAAGGAAGTTCTTCAGGCTGATACGAAAGATACCAGATGGTAACTGGAAACTACAGGAAGGAATAAAAATCAGGGAGAATGAAAAATAATGGGGGTAAATTACCACAAAAGCAAACTCAAAAGACGTAAGCACAAAATTCAAGCCACATTTTCTTTGCAATTTGCCCATTCTACAAAATTAGAACTTTTGTTTTGAGAAGGGCAAAAATGAGAGACTACTCAAGAGGAGAACCTCACAAAAATATGAGACCCTAAATGTTGTGCCCTAACAGTGAGGGTGAATTGGAAATAGAACAGCCCCGTGGAATTATAGACAGAGATCAATCCTTTGGGACTTTAGGGAATTTCAAGTATTGAACTTGGTTTAGTTTACCTTGTTCTAGACATTTGCCAGGTGCCTGGCAAAATCACCTTTGTAAGGAAATATCTCCATTGTAAAACACATATTATTCTCACAAATAATTTTTTTATTTGTGAGATCAGGTATAGTATTCATCATGCAACCAAGGATAAATAGGCACACAAGTAAACCAGACTTCCACCAACAAGAATTAAATCAAATAGACTACTTATTGGAATTATGTGTAAACCGTAAAACTACCGTGCTTAGCATATTTAGCAATATGAAAGGTGTGAAGGTAGCTGAAAGGAAAAGGAAACTGTAACAGTAAGTATATTTAGGAAAGACCCACAATAAAATTTCTTAAAAAGTGTTATAATTGATATTAAAAACTCAGCCAGTGGTTTAACACCAGATTAGGTACAACTTGAAGACAGAATTATCAAACAAAAGATAGATGACAAGGAAAACCTATTATGTAGCACAGAGAGACAAAAGGCAAAAAATATAGAAGAGAGAGTAAGAGACGTAGAACATCGACTATCCAATGCATGTTTAATCAGACTTCCAGGAGGAAAAGAAAGGAGCATGGGCAATATTTGAAGAGATAATTGTTCAGAATTTTACAAAAGTGATGAAGAACAGCAATCTGTAGATTCAAGGGACCTAGTGATTTCTAATTCGGTGAAGCCCTAGCAAGAAAAATAACAATAAATCCATACCTAGACACATGCAAGTAATACTGTGGAATAAAAAGTGGAGAAAATCTTAAATGCAGCTAAAGAAAAATGACAGAGTTCCTTCAAAGGAACAGCAGTAATGGAAGTCCGAAGACAGTGGAACAAAATTGCCAATGTGTGCAAATAACTCTTGATCCTAGGACTTAATCTCAAGTGAAAATTTCCTTTAAGAGTGAAGGCTGAGACAAATATGTTTTCTGACAAACACAAACTGGGATAATTCAATACTAATGGTTTTTTTATTTTTTATTTTTATTTATTTTTTTTGAGATGGAGTCTCGCTCCATCGCCAGGCTGGAGCGCAGTGGCGCGGTCTTGGCTCACTGAAACCTCTGCCTCCTGGGTTCAAGCGATTCTCCTGCCTTAGCCTTCCAAGTAACTGGGATTACAGACATGCACCACCACTCCCGGCTAATTTTTATATTTTTAGTAGAGATGGGATTTCACCAGTGTTGGCCAGGCTGGTCTTGAACTCCTGACCTCGTGATCCGCCCGCCTCAGCCTCCCAGAGTGCTGGGATTACAGGCGTGAGCCACCGTGCCTGGCCCATAGTGGTTTCTTATGAAAAGAAATTCTACCTGTACTCGGGTAGAAGAAAATGATCCCACATAGAAGGTCTAACTAAGTTCAATAAGACTTGATAAAATAGTGAATATTCAGATAACGCTTAAATGAATATTAACTGTAAAGCAATAGAAATAATACTTGTGGGATTAAAATAATGTAATTAAATTATAGATTAACAACACACAGGAATAAAAAGGGTCACTTCTACTTTGGGAGGCGGAGATGAGAGGATCCCTTGAGACCAGCCGAGGCAACATAGTGAAACCTCGTCTCTACAAAAAATTAACCGGGCATGGTGGTGCATGCCTGTAGTAGTCCTAGCTACTCAAGAGGCTGACGCTGAAGGATCACTGAAGCCCAGGAGTTCGAGGTTACAGTGAGCTATGATCACACCACTGTACTCTAGTTGGGCAACAGAGCAACACCTGTCTTAAATAAGTAAATAAATACATGCATACATACATACATACCTAGTCATTTCATAAAGTTAAAAAGATTTAGTTTGTGTAACAACATGACTTTAAAATAGTAAATATTGACAGATCTTCAAGGAGAAATTGGTAAATCTGTCATGGCTCTCTATATATTAATCTATGAAACTATTTTTTTGACTTTTTCTGTGTGTAATATTAAGCAATTACACACTTTTTCAAAAAATAACTTTCTGTCTTATTAAAAGTTGTTTGACAACACTATTTTATTTTATTTTTTAAGAGATGGGATCTTACTCTGTCTCTCAGGCTGTAGTTCACTGAAGCCTCAGACTTCTGGGCTCAAACAATCCTCTTGCCTCAGCTTCCCAAGTAACTGGAACTAGAGGCACATGCCACAGCCTGGCTAATTTTTAAAAGATTTTTTTTTTTTTGTAGAGACAGGTTGTTGCTTTGTTGTCCAGGATGGTCTCAAACTCCTGGGCTTCAAGTGATCCTCCTGGCTTGGCCTTCCAAAGTGCTGGGATTAAGTGTGAGCCACTGTACCTGGCCAACAACACCATTTTTAATGACAGCCTCATTTTTAATTGTTTCTGGTTTTAATTTGACCTATTTAAAATTTGAAACATGCATGGAATTATGTTGCCTGAATATCTGTTTAACCCATCCTCAATTTTTAGACACTTGTTTTCAGTATTTTTCTATTGCTATTATTATGAGTATCACTATAGATAAGTGTTTTCATATACCAGTGAGTATTTTTTTGAAATAAATTCTTATATGTTTAATTATGGTGTCACAATACATATACAATTTTTGGTTTGTTTGTTTGTTTGTCTGTCTTTAAGACAGAGTCACATTCTGTCACCCAGGCTGGAGTGCAGTGGCGTGATCTCAGCTCACTGCAACATCCGCCTCCCGGTTTCAAGCAATTCTCCTGCCTCACCCTCCTAAGTAGCTGGAACTACGGGCATGAGTCACTGCACCTAGCTAGTTTTTGTATTTTCAGTAGAGACAGGGTTTCACCATGTTGGCCAGGCTGGTCTCAAACGCCTGACCCCAGGTGATCTGCCTGCCTCGGCCTCCCAAAGTGCTGGGATTACAGGCATGAGGTGTGATTGTATATGTAGGCACCCAGTCCTACATACACAATTTTAAGGCCTTTGCCAAGTGGCTTTCCAGAAGTCTGTCATTTTCAATTCTCACAGCAGTGTGTGAATAAGCATATCCATCTCTGTGAATAAGTGTATCCAGCACTACACCTTATCATTTTAAAATATTTTGTTTGATGCAAAAAATGTTATTTTGATGTACATTTTCTTCATTGTTAGTGAGATTAAACTTTTTCTTAGATTTTTTTAGAACTCCAACGTGGTTGTGTTCACATTTATGTCTATTAAATATCTATTTAAATTTTTCTGTAAGCAATCAGGTAACCAGATTTAGTGAGAATTGTACATCAATAGAGTCATTGAGATTCTGGGTAGATTCTAACGTGAGGTTCACCGCATCTGTGTTTTGGGATGCTATGAGTAAAAACCCCTTTTCAGTTAGGAGGACTCAAACATCAAAGGCAAGGTGGGTATAGTTAGCGTAATGGACAGAAAGTCAAGGCAACAATTGGAATAATCTAAGTTATTCAGTCATATGGTGTTTGCTAGTTGATCATGGTGTTGTCTAGAAGTGAAATAGATAGCAAGCCTGCTAAAATCTTACTTGATTTGTATAAGCAGAAAGTTCTATGTCAAGTGAATAAAAGTCGAGCTTGAATCATAAAAACAGAGAGTCCTGGCCCCTCAATTCTCACACTTGAGCCTTTGTAGACCCAGGAAACCTTGAATGAAGGAAAGGGCAGATGTCCTCAATGAAAAGCCCTAGTATGTTACCTAAAATTTATACTGTTAATCTTTCTCCCAGCCTTCCACAAAGGGAACCATGGCCTTTCTCAGGGTAACAGTTCCCCATGTGCACTGGGGAAAAGGAAATAATCACCCCTTTTGGGACTGCTGGACACTGATTCTAAATGAACACCAATTCTAGAAGACCCAAAACATCACTGTGGCCCTCCAGTTAGAGTAGGGGATGGGGTCAGGTGATCAATAGAGGTTTAGCTCAGGTCCATCTCACAGTGGGTCCAGTGGATCCCTGAATACTTCCTGTGATTATTTCCCGAATTCCAGAGTGCTTAACTCAAATTAACACACTTAGCAGCTGACAGAATTCCCGTGTTAGTTCCCCAACATGTAAATTGAGGCTATTATGGTAGAAAAGGCCAAGTGGAAGCCATTAGAACTGCCTTTGTCTGGGAAAATAGTATATCAAAACCAAAAACAAACCAGAAGTCTTTTTCATTGACTTACAGGTTTGTAGCTATTCTGTAGGATTGAGGAAACCCAGTGACTAATTTCTATCTAAGTACACTATGCCTGTGATGTGACAAACTTTTGTAATCTTCCATATGTGTGAGCAGAATCTCTGGGCATTATTTTCTGAAAAGACAAAGAAGCTTCAGAACTGTCTCCTTGTGACCAATGCTTTGTCTTCTGAAACTGAGTAGTTTTGGGAAAATGTTTACTGAATATTAATTTTACCAGTATGTTTAATATTTAGTTTGGAATATCATAATTTGGAGTCAACAGGCCCACAATAAAATTATTAGTGTATTGGGGAGAGTCTTAATTTTCTTTTTTGTTTCTAGAAACCACCAAGTTTTACATGACAGAGATAATCATTCAGTCATCTGAGAGGAGTTTCCCCATCATACCAAGGTACAAATAGCAAATTACATTTATTTGTAATTTCTTTTTTTCCACTATTCAGACCCTTTTTTTTATTTTTCATTTCTTGGTTTTGAATTTATTTTTTATTTTAGTAGGTTTTTGGGAACAGATGATGTTTGCTTACATGAATAGTGATGATTTCTGAGATTTGGGTGCACCCATCACCCAATCAGTCAGTGTTCACTGTACTCAATGTGTAGTCTTTTATCTCTTACCTCTCCCCCCACCTTTTCCCCAAGTCCTCAAAGTCCATTGTATTATTCTTATGCCTTTGCATCCTCATAACTTAGTTCCCACTTATGAAGGAGAACATACGATGTTTGGTTTTCCATTCCTGAGTAATTTCAGTTAGAATAATAGTCTCCAATTACATCCAGGATGCTGTGAATGCCATTATTTCGGTCCTTTTTGTGGCTAAATAGTATTCCATGGTATATATTTGTAATTCCAAATTTAGGAAAAAGGAAGTACAATTGATGATATGGGAATTCATTTTTATTCATACCTTTCTTTATTTGGAAAAGGAAAGAGAAAGCCTTTTAGATAGTTGAACCAAACCACACATATAAAAGATTTGAGGATTTAAAAAAATGTTTTGCTCATATAGTGCTGTAGACAAATGTGCTCTTATAAATCTTCTAATTCTGAAAGTTTTCTATGCTTATTTCTATGTGCCAGATATCTAGAATCTTATCACCTAGTCACCAATAAGTTTTTTGAATAATTTCTGGTTTTAATTTGAATTATTTAAAATTTGAAACATAGGTCAGTTTCACATGACTCCTATGTTTTAAAAACATGGTACTTAGTCACTAAATCTATTAGTGTTTTTATTTCTTTGACTCTTCTTAGTTTGCAAACAAGTTAACTATGATATGCCTTTATTCCTGTTTATTTGTTGATATCCTAAAATTATGGCAATCTGAGTATAGCCTTGAAATTTATCGTTATGTAAATACTTGGATTCTGTACCTCAGAGCTGACACTTTAGGGAGATCCAAATGGAAGAAAATGTATACAATACTGTCTGATGTTTGGAAGGAAATTTCTTGCCTTCTTTTGTAAGTTAGTTATTCTCTGTTTAATATGCTACAGCACAAATGGAGTATTGACTTGTTCTAACATGATTTTTTTTATTCAGTAGGAGTGAATAGTTAGGTTTGGTGTGGAAAGTGTATTAAGGATTGGAGAATAGATTTTAAGAAGAATGGAGCAAACCTAAATACATTAAAATATATTAAAATCCACATCAGTGTGGATTGTGAGGGAATGACCAGTACATAGAAAAGTCTGGAATGTGGATGTCTCTGCCTGTTAGGTATCCTGTGGGTATTTTTTGCTTATCTTGCCAGTTAGAGTTATTATGAGACACACATTGTGAAAATTGATTTCTGTTCAAACAGGTTTCGGTTTGTCCAGAGCGTGATCACCCAGTGTCTGGTGCAGCTGTCCTCTGCTAGAAGCACTTTTAGATTCAGGATTCAAGGTCAGGACGACAAAGTGTTTATCTTGGTAAGAAATTATTTTATCCAGCTTTTGTAGCCTAGGAATCCAAGGTCTCAGAATTCTTTAGTTTTTTCATCCTTTTTTCTTAATTCTCAGGTGTGGAAAATAAGTGATTAAAAATGTTAATATCAGGCTGGGCATGGTGGCTTATGCCTGTAATCCCAGCCCTTTGGGAGGCCAAGGTGGGTGGATCACTTGAGGTCAGGAGTTCAAGACCAGCCTGGCCAACATGGGGAAACCCCATCTCTACTAAAAATACAAAAATTAGCCTGGTGGATGCCCCACGCCTGTAGTCCCAGCTACTCAGGAAGCTGTGGCAGGAGAATCATTCAAAGTTGGGAGGTAGAGGTTGCAGTGAGCCAAGATGGTGCCACTGCACTCAAGCCTGGGTGACAGAGCAAGACTCCATCTTAAAAAAAAAAAAAACAGTTAATATAAGTTTAATTCATAAATCAAACTCCTTTAATTTAATAGCAGATGATCAAGTGCCTCTATGTGCTAGGTACTAGGGATACAGAGAAAATTCCTGATTCCTGCTATTTAGAAGCTCATACCACAAAATCAGGGGGTTTTTTTGTTTGTTTTGAGATGGAGTCTTGCTCTGTTCCCCAGGCTGGAGTGCAGTGGCATGATCTTGGCTCACTGCAAGCTCAGCCTCCTGGGTTCATGCCATTCTCCTGCCTTAGCCTCCCAAGTAGCTGGCACTACAGGCGCCCGCCACCACGCCCAGTTAATTTTTTTGTACTTTTTTAGTAGAGATGGGGTTTCACCGCGTTAGCCAGGATGGTCTCGATCTCCTGACCTCGTTATCCACAGGCCTCGGCCTCCCAAAGTGCTGGGATTACAGGCATGAGCCACTGCACCTGGCCAGAATCAGATTTTTTACTCTCAGTTTGTAATGATTTTTTTTTTTTTTGGTCACTATAACAGTATTCTGTCTCACTTTTTTTTTTTTTCTATTTCATACTCTTATGTTTAGAATATGTCCTATTGCTCCTGTTTGTTTTTTGTTTTTTTTTGAGATAAGGTCTTACTCTGTCACACAGGCTGGAGTGCAGTGGCAGGATTATGGCTCACCACAGCCTCCACTTCCCAGGCTAAAGTGATCCTCCCACCTCAGCCTTCTAAATAGCTGAGACTCCAGGCCTACTCCACCATTCCCAGACAATTTTTTAATTTTTTGTGGAGATGAGGTCTTGCTATGTTGCCCAGGCTGGTCTTGAACTCTTGGGCTGAGGTAATCCTCCCACTTTGGCCTCCCAAACTGTTGGGATTATAGTGGGATTACAGGCATGAGCCACCATACCTGGCCTTCTTTTGTTGTTTTTAATTGCTCTAATTCTGTGATATTTGAGAAACAGTGGCCATTTTTGAGGAAGAGGCTTTGTGGCTAACAATCATCCCAGCATGTACCACTAGAGCCTAATATTACACTGCCTCTATTAAAAATAGTGTCCTTCAGAAACAAATTTTGAGCATTTATGTGGATAACCAAGATCATAGCCCAAATATCTTCTCTACTACATCTATTTTATTCAACCAGTAAACATGTTTGGAGCACTTCTTACATGAAAGACACTGTTCCAGGTGCTCAAGTGCTCAATTTCATAGAAGTTACCTGCAATTAGAAGAGCATAGGGTCCCCATAATGGATGGCCAGCTACAGAGTCACACCTAGCAGCAACCTCAGACCCTTCCCTCCTTTTTGTTACTATGTTTCCCTGTTAGCTTTTTAGTTTCATAAAGGCATTTGGAACATACCTCACAGTTACCTGAAATCAGTTTTACTTTTTCTTTTATTCTAAGATTTCAAATTGAAAATCAGGAGTAGGAACTTCTGAAACTTTCTAACATGTATTTAGATTTTTCTTTTTTATAGAATATTCTTGAAACACAATCAGGGACCACGAAGAACATAAAGTGTTCCCTTTCCTGCCTTGCTATATCATACTATTCAGGAGGCAATCAGTAATAACAGTCTGATATGTGTACTTCATTATTTTTATTCTTTCCATATACAACTATATCTATGTACACTCACAGGTGTTTATTTGTAAAAAAAAAAAAAAAAAACAGTATCACATGATTAGTGTTTTTCTGCAACCTGCTTGCTTCACAGTATGTATCTTGAGGATTGTTTTTGTTAGTTTAAATATAGGTCTGGCTCTTTAATGATTGGAATTTTGCTGTATGGCTGATAAGACTGAACTGCAATGAAAATAATCTTTGCCTGTGTCTTTTAGTACTTCTTTAGAAATGGATCTTTCTAATGTAATATAGTATTAGAATTTGTGTATTTGAAACTCAGATAATTATCACCTTGCAAAAAAGTTGTACTAATTTATCTTTTATAGTAGGCATTTTTGGTGTGCCACCCAGACCCCATACTGGGTTGGTGCACCCATTCCCAGCTGCTGACAGTGTTGGCTAATAATGGCTCACAGCTGCCCCCTTCTCCAGAGATTTGCTTTTTAGATGACAGGGGTTGCCTTGCCCAGAAGTTACCTGTCCGCCACAATCCCATCTCCCTGACTTACCCCTTCTTGGTCAGCCCACTGCCAGTGATTTGATCCTGGGGCACAGAAAGCTAGGGACTCTTGTCTCAAGGTAGAACAAACTCTGTAGGTGGGATTCGTGCTGTAGAACTCCCCCATGGATCAGGCCGAAACCAGACTCCAGATGATTCTATATCCTTAATTAGCTCTTTCCCCTTCCTTATCCCATTTCCTTCACTTCCTTTCTCCTGTGAGTTCTCCCTCAGTGAATCACATGCATCCAAATCCCAAAACACTTTCCCACCAGCAGTATATTGGAATGCCCACTTCAAACCCCTTTTCTGAACTAGATGTTATCAATCCTTTTATATTTGCCAATCTGATCAATGAAAAATGGTGGCACAAAATTTCACATTTATTAGTTACATTAAGATTCTAATATATGTTTATGTATCATTTATTTCTTCTGTTAATTCTGTTCATATTCTTTGCCTGTATTTCTCTCGGGGCTGTTTTACCTCCTTACTGCAGCTCTGTATATTATAGATAATAACGTTGTTACTTATGCATATTTTCTCTGAGTCAGTTGTCTTTTTTTTTTTTTTAACTTTATGTCAATTGCTCTACCAAGTGTTATATTTTGAAAGGACTACCTAGCTTTAAAATTATGTACATGATTCTCATATTTATTTTTTCTGGGATTTTCATAGTCTCTTTTTTGTTTTTGAAAAGTCATAAGATGTAGATAAGGTGACAATATTCTTATACTTGGACTTTCTCTTCACATCTTTAGCTGTGGCTTTTAAATTCAGACAGTTTGGTGATTGAATCATTGAGAAATTCCAAATATATCAAAAAATTCCCATTGTTGGAAGACACATTGAAAGCAGATTCTAGTTCTGCCTGGAGTGCTGTCAAGGTCCTCTACCAGCCATGCATCAAAAGCAGGAATGAAAAGTAAGTTGTGCATTTGTTTTCTCATCCACATTATGTTTTATCTTTTATTGTCATGTTGGTGTTAAGAAATTAATGAATTAAATGCCACTATACCCCTTCCCTGCTTGAAGCTTCTAGGAGCCATACTACTAAATATTTTATGTTTAAAATAGGTTGAATTATTACAGATGATTCATGCTAATATGCAGAAAGCTTGCTTTTACCAAAATTATTGTTTTTTTCTTGTAATCTAAGCTGTCTGTACATATGACTGCAGTACTAAATCCGACTTCAACGGTGATGAATATTTACCAATAAGCACTTTCCAGGCATCAGGATACAATAATGAACAAAACACAGCCCCTACCTCTTAGCATTGTTATTCTAATGGGGGAAGGCAGACCATAAACAAAACAGATTCTTATGTCTCTTTCTATGTGTCAGGCACTCATCTAAGAACTCATAGGTCATTTAAGCCTAACAACAACCTGTGTGGTAGGTACTATTATCATCCCCACTTTAAAGATGAGCACACTAAGATACTGGTAGTAAATTACTCTAGTGAAAAATGAAACAAGGTAAGGTAGTTGGCGAGGGGTAGGATGGGAGTAGGATGTTGTCATTTTATATTGCAAAGTCAGGAAGGATTCCTTAGATAAAGTGATATTTAAGCAGATAACTTGAAGGAAGTGAAGTGCTGAGCCATATCTGATGGAAGATCATTCCCAGAAAAGGAAACAGCAGGTATTTTTATTGTAACAGAATCAAAGTTTGTACTTGTCCTGTACTCTCAGATGGGTTTGATCAAATTTGTCCTAAGAACGGAAAGATCTTAGTCTTTTTCTGGAAAGTAAATAAGACATTGAAAAAGTTAATTACATTTCTTATGCAAGTAGTACCAGTCATAAAAGATCCAAACACTAAGAGACATATATAAGGTAAAATTATATCCCTCTCCAGAAGTAAAACGTTTGTTGTGTACTCTTCCACTTCTTTTTCCATTCATTTTGCACCTAAACATGTGTATTTTTTTACACTTAAAAAAGCCCATGTCTTAGAGATTCTTTCCATGTCAGTGCTTGACATTTTATGAAATGAAGGTACTATGAATTACTTAGCCATTTTTCTTTTAATGGATATTTGGTTTATTACTTTTTTGCTATTATAATTAGTGTTGTAATCTTGTATATTTGTTTTCTGATTATATGTTTTCTATATTATAGGAATTTCTAGAGGTACAATTGTTGAGTCAAAGGGTATGGACATTTAAAATTTTGAGAGGTAATATCAAATTATTTTGTAAAAAGGTATCATGAATTTATACTCCCACCTGAAGTTTTTATAAATGTCCATTACCCTGAATTCTAACTGAAATTTCCATTTTGATTTTTGCCTATCTGATGTGCTTCTAAAGGAAACAGATGTACTTGACACTATCCTTATATTTTATTGAGGCATGTTCAATGGATGCATCTCAGTTTTATGCTTTTGAGACTCTTTTTGAGGGCTTGGATTTGTTTTTGTTTTTATTTTTTATTTTTGGTGCCCTTATACATAGTCAACTATTAAGCTGTACATTGATTATATTCTCTTTTGATGTGTGTGTGTGGGTGTGTGTGTGTATCTTTATATATTTAGGTTTATATCATCAAATTTATTAAAACCCTTTCTATTCATCTTTTCTATTTATTGAAATGTGGACTTTCATGACAGGTATGTTGAATCTTACATTATGATTATGTAAGTAATTTTCTTCTGTTTTGATTCTAGTTTTCACATTATATATTTTAAAGCTGTATTGTTAGAGAAATAAAAGCATGACAACTAATTGAATATGCTATCAATAGGAGATTTTGCTCTTCTTCAATTTAATGCTAGTTTTTATTTCATTCTAATTTGCTGTGATGGTTAATAGTAAGTGTCAACTTGATTAGATTGAAGGATGCAAAGTATTGGTCCTAGGTGTGTCTGTGAGGGTGTTGCCAAAGGAGATTAACATTTGAGTCAGTGGGCTGGGGAAAGGCAGACCCACCCTTAATCTGGGTGGGCACCATCTAATCAGCTGCCAGCATGGCTGGAATATAAAACAGGCAGAAAAACATGAAAAGACTAGACTGGCTTAGCCTCCCAGCCTACATCTTTCTCCAGTGCTGGATGCTTCTTGCCCTTGAACATTGGACTCCAAGTTCTTCAGCTTTGGGATTAGGACTGGCTTCCTTGCTCCTCAGCTTATAGATGGCCTATTATGGGACCTTGAGATTGTGTGAGTTAATATGATCATATATATGTGTGTGTGTATATATATATATCTCTTTATATATATGAAGATTTATATATTTATATATGAAGATATATATATGGCTTTATATATATGAAGAATTATATATATGTCTATATATCCTATTAGTTCCGTCCCTCTAGAGAGCCCCAACTAATACAGATTTTGGTACCAGGAGTGGTTCTAGAGGAACAGAATATTAAGGATGGAGTTCTTTCATTGATTTTGAGGTTTCTGGAGTTGGCTGCTTAATATGATTACATCCAAAAATGCTAAGGTCTCTACTTCTGATAACATGGAGAACACTGATAGTCCTTGGCATGAACTGTTAACAGAGTTATGCACAGTAAATACATTTGACACTCCTGATTCACTGCTCATGAGAGGCAAGGAGTTTAGTGACTCTATGCATAATGCCTTTGACTATATTAAGGAACATAATGAAGTTGGTTGGTCGCTCCTAAGTTCACTGGACAAAGTGATGAAAGAAAATGATGAACTCAGGGATTCTAACTCCCAGCTTCAGAAACAGATACTGAGCCTCAAATCTGCTAAGATTGCCTTGAGTGAGAATCTTATCTCCTGTAGAGAAAGAGTTGAAATTGTGGAAAATCAGACACAAGTTTTTATCATGTGAGTGGCTGACCTGCAATGAAAAGTGTATGCACAGCCTCACCACGTGTCTACTGTTAAAGTGAGGGGATTAATTGGGAAAAAATGGGACCCTGAAACTTGGAATGGGGACATGTAGGAGGACCCTGATGAAGCTGGGGATACTGAGCTTATAAACTCTAATGAACCTTTCTTGCCAGAAGAAACAGCTTCCCCATCCCCAGTAGTGGCAACATCCCCTCCCCAACCCATGCTGCCATCAGCATGTCTACCTTTGTCTGAGGAGATAAACCCTGTACTGCCTGAGGCAATAGCAATGGCCTCCCCAGAGGCAGTTTCCAAGCAAGATAATGTTGATTCTCCTCAGGAGCCACCCCCAAAACCTCTGTTTGCTTCTAGACCTATAACTAGACTAAAGTCCCGTTGGACCCCTAGAGGTGAGGTTGAGAGTGAGACCCATGAGGAGGTGCGCTACAATCGAAAAGAACTGCTTGAGTTTTCTAATGTATATAAACAGAAATCTGGAAAACAGGCATGGGAATGGATATTAAGGGTGTGGGATAATGGTGGAAGGAACATAGAGTTGGATTAGACTGAATTTATTGATTTGGGCCCACTAATTAGGGACTTTGCATTTAATATTGCAGCTTGGGGAGTTACAAAAGGTTCTAATAGTTTATTTGCTTGGTTAACTGAAAGATGAATTAAAAATGGCCCACTGTGAGTGAGCTGGAAATGCCTGATCTCTCTTCGTTTAATGTTGAGGAAGGGATGGTGGAGTGGATTAGTCTCTTTAGACCTACACATCCCAGCTGAGAGGGTCCAGAAGATATACCCTTGACCAATGCTTTGTGAAATAGATTTGTGAAGGCAGCACCTTCATCTTTGAAGAGCCCTGTAATTGCCCTTCTCTGTATGTCAGATCTAACAGTGGGAACTGCAGTCACTCAACTACAAAATTTAAATACAATTGGAATAATTGGATCCCGAGGTGGCAGGGGCCAAGTGGTGGCACTCAGCTGTCAAAGGCAAGCTGGGCATAGCTACTGTGATGGACAGAAGAGGCAAAGCAGCAATCAGAATAATCTGACTCCTGTTGAACTCTGGCATTGGCTAATTACAATGTTCCTAGAAGTGATAGGAAGCCTACTGCATTCCTACTTAATTTATATAAGCAGAGAACTTCCAGACTAATTTGAATTATAAAAGCAGAGAATCACAGTCCCTCAATCAATTCCCCGACTTGAGCCAGTTCACATACCCAGAACGCCTTGAATGAAGGGGAGACCAGGTCCCCTTGAGGAAGGACTGCTCTACACTACTGACAGTTTATACTGTGAATCTTTCTCCCATCCTTCCCCAAGGAGACCTCCAGCCTTTTACCAGGCTAACTGTTCACTGGGCATAGGGAAATGATCAGACATCTCAGGGACTACTGGACACTGGCTCTGAGCTGACGCTGATTCCAGGGGACCCAAAATGTCATTGTGTTCCTCCACTTAAAATACGGGCTTATGGAGTTCAGGTAATTGATGGAGTTTTAGCTCATGTCTGACTTACAGTGGGTCCATTGTGTCCCTGGACTCATCCTGTGGTCATTTCCGCAGTGCCAGAATGCATGATTGGCATAGACATACTTAACAACTGGCAGAACCCCCACATTGGCTCCCTGACTGTAGGTTGAGGGCCGTAATGGTGGGAAAGGCCAAATGAAAACCGTTAGAGCTGCTTCTACCTAGAGAAACAGTAAATCAAAACCAATATCGCATCCCTGGAGGGACTGCTGAAATTAGTGCCACCATCAAGGACTTGAAAGATGCTGGGGTGGTGATTCCTGCCATATCCCTGTTCAACTCTCTGATTTGGCCTGTGTAGAAGACAGATGGCTCTTAGAGAATGACAATGGATTATCGTAAGTGTAACAAAGTGGTGACTCTGATTGCAACTGCAGTACTAGATGTGGTTTCATTGCTTGAGCAAAGTAACACATCTCCTGGTACTTGATATGCAGCCACTGATTTGGCAAATGCCTTTTTCTCCACTCCTGTCCATAAGGCCCACCAGAAGCAATTTGTCTTCAGCTGACAAGGCCAGCAATATGCCTTTATTGTCCTACCTCAGGAGTATATCAACTTTGTGTCATAATCCTATTTGGAGAGACCCTGATCACTTCCCTTCTTCAAGATGTAACACTGGTTTGTTATGTTGAGGACAGTATGCTGATTGGATCCAGTGATCAAGAAGTAGCAAACACACTGGACTTATTGGTGAGAGATTTGCATGCCAAAGGATGGGAAATAAATCCGACTAAAATTCAGGGACCTTCTACCTCAGTAAAATTTCCAGGGGTCCAGTGGTGTGGAGCCTGTTGAGATATTCTTTCTAAGGTGAAGGAAAAGTTGCTGCATTTGGCCCCTCCTACAACCAAGAAAGAGGCACAATGCCTGGTAGGCCTGGTATGATTTTGGAGGCAACATGTCCCTCATTTGGGTGTGTTACTCTGGTGCATTTATCGAGTTACCCAAAAGGCTATCAGTTTTGGGTGGAGTCCAGAACAGGAGAAGGCTCTGCAACAGGTCCAAGCTGCTGTGCAAGCT
The DNA here is from genome assembly GCF_007565055.1 of Rhinopithecus roxellana. Lineage (NCBI taxonomy): Eukaryota > Metazoa > Chordata > Mammalia > Primates > Cercopithecidae > Rhinopithecus > Rhinopithecus roxellana. The sequence goes on along the minus strand of NC_044552.1, from coordinate 138,537,689 downwards.
GCTCTGCCACTTGGGCCATATAACCCAGCAGATCCAATGGTGCTTGAGGTGTCATTGGCAGTTAGGGATGCTGTTGGAGCCTTTGGCAGGCCCCCATAACGGGATCTCCGCTGTTAGCGGATGCATCAGGATTTTGGAGCAAGGCCCTGCATCTTCTGCAGATAACTGTTCTCCTTTTGAGAAACAGGTTTTGGCCTGTTACTGGGCTTTGGTGAAAACTGGATATTTGACTATGAATCATCAAGTCACCATGTGACCTGAACTGCCTATCATGAACTGGGTGCTTTCTGACCTGTCTAGCCATAAAGTGGTCCTGCACAGCAGCATTCCATCATCAAATGGAAGCGGTATATACATGATTGGGCTCGAGCAGGTCCTGAAGGCACAAGTAAGTTACTTCAGGAAGTGGCTCAAATGCCCATGGTCTCCACTCCTGCCACCATGGCTCTTCCCCAGCCTACACCAGTGGCCTCATGGGGTGTTCCCTATGATCAGTTGTCAGAGGAAGAGAAGACTAGGGCCTAGTTCACAAACGGTTCTCCACGATATGTGGGCACCACCTGAAAGTGGACAGCTGCAGCACTATAGCCCCTTTCTGGGACATCCTTGAATGACAGCAGTGAAGGGAACTCTTCCCAGGGGGCAGAACTTGGAGCAGTGAACCTTGGATGGAAGGAGAAATGGCCAGATGTGCAATTATATACTGATTCATGGGCTGTAGCCAATGGTTTGACATGGTCAGACATTTGGAAGAAGCATGATTGGAAAATTGGTGACAAAGAAATTAGGGGATGAGGTATGTGGATGGACCTTTCTGAGTGGTCAAAAACTGTGAAGATAGTTGTATCCCATGTGAGAGCTTACCAACAGGTGACCTCAGCAGAGGAAGATTTTAATAATCAAGTGGATAGGATGACTCATTCTTAGCGTCTTTCCCCAGCCACCCTGTCATTGCCCAATGGGTCCATGAACAAAGTGCTCATGGTGGCAGGGATGGATGTTATGCATGGGCCCAGGAACATGGACTTCCACTCACCAAGGCTGACCTGGCTATGGCCACTGCTGAGTGCCCAATTTGCCAGCAGCAGAGACCAACACTGAGACCTTGATATGGCGCCATTTTGGGGGGTGATCAGCCAGCTCTTTGGTGGCATATTGATTATATTGGACCTCTTCCATCATGGAAAGGGCAGAGGTTTGTCCTCAGTGGAATACACACTTTGGATATGGATTTGCCTATCCTATACACAATGCTTCTGCAAGACTCCCATCCGAAGACTCACAGAATGCCTTATCCACCATCATGGTATTCCGCACAGCACTGCCTCTGACCAAGGCACTCACTTTATGGCTAAAGAAGTGTAGCAGTGGGCTCATGCTCATGAGACTCACTGATCTTACTGTGTTCCCCATCATCCTGAAGCAGCTGGATAGAACAGTGGAATGGCCTTTTGAAGTCACAATTACAACAGCAAGTAGGTGACAATACTTTACAGGGCTGGGGCAAAGTTCTCCAGAATGCCGTGTATGCTCTGAATAAGCATCCAGCATACGGTAGTGTTTCTCCCATAGCCAGGATTCACGGATCCAGGAATTGAGGGGTGGAAGTGGAAGTGGCACCCATAGTGATCCACTAGCAAAATGTTTGCTTCCTCTTCCCGCAACATTACTTTCCGCTGGCGTGGAGGTCTTAGTTCCAGCAGGAGCAACGCTGCCACCAGAAAACAAAACAACGATTCCATTAAACTAGAAGTTAAGATTGCCACCTGGACACTTTGGGCTCCTCCTACCTTTAAGTCAACAGGCTAAGAAGGGAGTAACAGTGTTGCTTGCGGTGAGTGACCTGGACTATCAAGATGAAATCAGTCTACTACTCCACAATGGAAGTAAGGAAGAGTATGCATGAAATACAGGAGATCCATTAGGGCATCTCTTAGTATTACCATGCCCTGCAATTAAGGTCAATGGGAAACTACAACAGCTCAATCCAGGCAGGACTACAAGTGACCCAGACCCTTCAGGAATGAAGGTTTGGTTCACTCTACCAGGAAAAAAAACACAACCTGCTGAGGTGCTTGCTGAAGGCAAAGGGAATACAGGATGGGTAGTAGAAGAAGGTAGTCATCAATACCAGCTACGACCAGATGACCAGTTGCAGAAACAAGGAATGTAAGCGTCATGAGTATTTCCTTCTCCTTTTGTTAAAAACACATTTGTGCACTTGTACTAAGAAAATATCTTCATCATATTTCCTTTTTCCTTTATCATGTTACATAAAGTTTATTGACTTCATATGAGCTTTTAAGTATTGTTAACTTTATGGAATAGAGGGTTGGGGATTGGTGCATTTCTGGTTGTATGAAGGACAGTTGTATTATGTTAGGCATAATTATGACCTTATTATTGTTTTTATTTGAAGATTATGTATGATCTCAGGAGATGTGTATGGGTACAAGTTAACAAGGGGTCGACTCGTGATGGTTAATACTAAGTATAAACTTGACTGGATGCAAAGTATTGATCCTGGGTGTGTCTGTGAGGGTGTTACCAAAGGAGATTAACATTTGAGTCAGTGGGCTGGAGAAAGGCAGACCCACCCTTAATCTGGGTGGGCACCATCTGATCAGCTGCCAGCATGGCTGGAATATAAAGCAGGCAGAAAAAACATGAAAAGACTAGACTGGCTTTGCCTCCCAGCCTACATCTTTCTCCTATGCTGGATGCTTCTTGCCTTGAACATTGGACTCCAAGTTCTTCAGCTTTGGGATTTGGACTAGTTTCCTTGCTCCTCAGCTTACAGATGGCCTGTTGTGGCACCTTTTGATCATATGAGTTAATACTCCTCAATAAGCTCCCCTTTATATGTATATATCTGTCTTATTAGTTCCATCCCTCTAGAGAACCTTACTAATACATTTGCCTGATGTTAATACTACTATATTTACTTTTTAAAAAATTGTTGATTTGTTCTTTGTGTTTATTTTCACCTGTCTTGTGTCATTTAATCAAGTGTATATTGCATTAAGATATACCTTATGAACTGCGTATAGCTGGATAGTTTAAAACTCCAGTAGGAGAGTCCTTCTATTTTAATGGTGAATTTAATTATTCACATTTATTGTGATTTTGATGAATTTGGACATCGTTTGCTCTTCTAGATTGGTTGCCCTCTTTGTGTCATTTCTTTCCTCCAATGATTTGGAAGCAAAAAATAACTTTTTTATTTACTTCAAAATGATTATTCATGATTAACCTTAAAATTTTAATACACATGTAAATTTACTCTTTTTTTAAACTGTCAATATTTAGATTTAATTAGTATCCATACTCCTCACTGGAACAAGGAAAGACTTGGAGATTCATGTTTGTCTTTTTGCTCCCTCCCTAACCTCCTCCCTTTCCTATGTTGGATACTTTGTGATTCTGATGATATGATGGTTGTATTTCTTCTTAAAGAAATATTAAGCTGAAGCCCTCCTCCATTTGTCTACTGTCATGCATCATGACCATGAATGTTTTGTATCTTTATTATAAATACTTCCTTAAAAAGGTATGGTATTATTTGATATGTTCTCTTTTTGTGATTTTTTCACTCAGTATTCTTTGTTTGATTTTTTAATGTGATAAAGTATACTCTTTAATACTTCTTTTAACCTTGGACTGTAGTCAATCTGTGGTATCTGAAAATTTATTATACTTATTCTGTCTCTCCAAAAACTTGTAGGATTTTCTTTTTATCCTTGGCTTTCTAAGATTTTATACAGATATGTTTAAATGTGAGCATTCACTCAAAATTTTCTTATGTCATAATCTCTTTTTACAGATACAATCTGTGTGATAATAATATTTTTACTTAAAGTCTTGTTTTTTCTCTATTAATGTTTTCCTTGGCTGTTGGCTCTTCTGTTTTTGAAAACAAAGGTTGAGTTTGGTACCTCTCTTTCATGGTGGTGCATTTCCCAAATGTTTGATTATTTCACTAGAATTCCTGCCCTGAAATGTAAACTCCACGTAAACCAGGACCATCTCTGGCTTGCTCAGCTAGATGAGTACTTATAAAAGTGCTCAAAGCATACAATTAATGTTTATGCAGTGGTGCATGGTTTTCTGCTTATCTTTGTAATATTTGGTAATCATTATTTACCTGTTGGTAACTGTAGGTTCTTGTTACCATAGCCTGCCTGTATGGATTAGTGAAAGATAACTCACAGGATATACTAGCATGTATGTACCAGTTTGTCTTTTGACAACTTTCAAGTATTAAGAAAAAGGAAGTGGTTTATTTTGCTGATTGTTATATTCATTATATGTAGAATCTTTACCTTTCCTTTCTTGAAGAGTGTTATAAGAATCTGATGCACCTGCCTTATTACCTCACTCATTCTTAACAAATTCCTCTGACACTGGAAATATTGTGACTATAGTCATATGTGTTCTCTTGTATTCAATTAGTAGATGTTTTAAAACTCCAGATGTCTTAGGGACAACTTGACATCTAATAAATTAGTTTGGTTACTTTAGTTTGCCTGTTGCTTATAACTACTTTTGTTGTATTTTTCCTCCTGCTATTGTTTGTCGCTCTGCCCCCAAGGTAGGAAGAGAAGTAAGTAAACATGCTGTGAGTTATTTACTTTGTCATTTAAGGACATTAGTGTCTTTTTGGGTGTGACTGAACAAGCTGTAGACTTCCTGGCATATTTTTGGCACAGGGGGTGGTGTATTAACTATTTTAGTCCAATTGGCTAAAACTTTTTTCTAGTGGAAGTGTGGATTGCCAGATGGTAGTCTAAAAGAGGAAAATAGCAAATGTAACTATGGTTTTATTTCCTTGAGCATACACAAAAAAGTGGCATGTAGTATTTTTAGAGTGTTCCTTCTTTCTAGCAATAGACACACATCTCTGTCAACACTCAGCACTTTGAAGTGTATTGTTTTTCATCCTCCCCTCCTGCCCACTCCAGCCAGAGTTTCACATCTTGGTGAGCGCCAGTGGTTTTTTTTTTTTTAATGCTTCACATTTTGTATTGGCGAAATAATTTATTTCATATATCACATTTTTTAGTTTGCTTATTGGCATTTAGATGCTAAATATTAACTTTTTGGCTTTAGACTCTATGTTAACTTCTGTAGTTTAAGTCTGCCAATTCATCAGTCCACCTGTGGCCTCATATGCTCTAGACTGGGAGTAATTTAGCCTCACAGGAGACATTTGGCAATGTCTGGAGACATTTTTAGTTGTCACAACTTGGGGAACTACCGGCGTCTAGTAAATAGGGATGCTCTTAAGCATCCTTCAGTGCAAAGGAGAACTCCCACAACAAGGAATTTTTCAACCTCAAATGCCAATAGTGCCAAATTTGAGAAACACTAATCAAGACATCTAAAATCAAACTTTGTCTGCCTTTTTCCCTCTGTGTGTTATATAGCCCACAATTTTCTTGAAATTGTGTTTAGGCCAGCAAATAAGAAAATCTTACTATCACATGAGCCAAAATTTCTTTTCCTTATATTTTTTACTCTTTTTGAGACAAGCTCTCACTCTGTCACCCAGACTAGAGTGCAGTGGGTCAGTCTCGGCTCACTGCAGCCTCAACCTTCTGGGCTCAAGTGATCCTCCCACCTCAGCCTCCCAGGTAGCTGGGATTGTAGGTACATGTCACCACACCTAGCTACTTTTTGTATATTTATATTTTGTAGAGACGGGGTTTTGCCATGTTGCACAGACTTATCTCGAACTGCAGGGCTCAAGTGATTCACCCACCTCAACCTCCCAAAATGTTGAGATTACAAGCATAAGCCACCACACCCAGTGAGCCAAAATTTCTATTAAATATAATCCACTTTAACTTTGTTAGGTTAAACAGAATAAGTGACAAAAACCATAAATGTTTATGTCACACCTCTCTTTTTCTGTAAGGGAAATGTGAAGAATAGATTTGTTTTTATTAAATATTGGTGAAGAATTTCATAGTTATCAAGCTCCTTGTTTTTGTATTTTTAGGAGAAAAAGACTTAGGAGAATGCAATTAGTAGGGAGTAAAGAAGTGTTTTTCATTTAAGCTAAAGTTGAATTCTCTTCACTTTGTAAGTTACATGAGTCCTAGTATTGGTATTGGTAGCGGTTCTTCCCACCTTTTTCAAAGGATAAAATATCTAACTTAGGAATGTGGAAATTTGAGCTGAGAAGAACAATTCTACATTTGACTATTATTAATAACATTTTCTCACAAAACATATTGAGGGAAAAATGATGATGAAATGTTATTTTCAGCTTTAGCAGAATATAGAGACTAAACTATAAACTGGTTTGGTTTCTTTATTTTGCTATATATTACTAAATATTGCCTCTAAAATAGATGTGTTGTTTTAGCTTAAGATAGTTTTAAAAATATGTTATTTTTTCCAATGAAATAAAAACAAATGTAACCACACCCATATATATTTCATAGTCCTAGAATAGTATTAGTAGTTTTCTTTACTTGTAAAGTAGTATTTCCTTATCTTTTTTTCTTTATTTCAGCAGGAAAATTGAAACTCTAATTTTAAAAATTGTATTTAAAAACACATAATACAAAATTTACCATTTTAACCATTTTTAAGTGTATATTTCGGTAGCGTTAAGTATATTCTGTTGTTTTGGAACAGATCTCCAGAACAATTTTATCTTGCAAATCTGAAACTCCATACTCATTAAACCACAACCCTCTTTCCCACTCACCCCAGCCTCTGGTAACCACCATTCTACTTTCTACTTATATGAATTTGACAATATTATAGTTCACTAGAGCTGCCATAGCAAAATACTTCAGACTAGATGCCTTCAACAACAGACATTTATTTATTTTTTCTGGAGGCTAAAAGTCTAATTTTAGAGGGTAAAATTCCAAGATCAAGGGTTGGTTTCTCATGAGGGCTCTCTTCCTGGCTTGTAAATGGCTGTTTTCTCTCTGTGTCCTCGCATGGCCTTTCCTCCTGTGCATGTCAAAGGAGAGAGAGATCTCCTGTGTCTCTTCCTCTTCTGGTAAGGACAGCAGCCCTATCCGATTAGGGACCCATTTTTATGATCTCATTTAATCTTAATGACCTCCTATCTCCAAATACAGGGACATTGGGGTCCTATCTCCAAATACAGGTAAATTGGAGTCCTATCTCCAAATACAGGAAAATTGGGGTCCTATCTCCAAATATAGGGACATTGGGGTTAGGGCTTGAACTTACTAATTTGAAGGGACACAATTCAGTCCATAACATTGGCTACTTTTGTTTGTTTGTTTGTTTTTTGAAACAGAGTCTCACTCTGTCACTCAGGCTGGAGTGCAGTGGTGCTGTATCTGCTCACTGCAACCTCTGCCTCCCAAGTTCAAGTGATTCTCCTGCCTCAGCCTCCCAAGTAGCTGGGATTACAGGCGTGAGCCACTATGCCTGGCTAATTTTTGTATTTTTAGTAAAGATGGGGTTTCACCATGTTGGCCAGGCTGGTCTTGAACTCCTGGCCTCAAGTGATACACCCACCTCAGCCTCCCTATGTACTGGGATTATAGGTGTGAGCCACCATGTCCGGCCAACATTGACTACTTTTTGATATCTCGTGTAAGTAGAATCATAGTGTTTGTCTTCCTGTGACTAGTTTATTTCATTTAGCATCATGTCCTCAGGTTTCATTCTCATAGTAGTATGTGACAGGATTTCCATCCTTTTAAAGGCTGAATATCTTTCCATGGTATGTATATATCACATTTTGTTTATCGTTTCATCTGTCAGTGGACATTTGGGTTGCTTCTACCTCTTGGCTATTTTACATAGTGCTGCTATGAACGTTGGCGTGCAAATATCTCTTTGAGGCCCTGTTTGCATTGTTTTTCTTTTAATTAAAAAAAAAAAAAAGACACAGCATCTTACTATGTTGCCCAGGCTGGTCTCAAACCCCTGGTCTCAAGTGATCCTCAAGCCTCAGCCTTCCAGAGTGCTGAGATTTTGTGTGTAAGTCACCATGCTCAGTCTCAATTCTTTTGGATATATATCTAGAAGTGGGTTTGCTGGATTATATGATAGTTCTACTTTTAGTTGTTTAAGGAACCTTCATACTGTCTTTTATAGCAGTTGCAGCATTTTATAATCCTATCAAAAGTACAGAAGCAGTCCAATTTCTCCACATCCTTGCTAGCGCTTGTTATTCTCTGTTTTTTTTTTTTTTTTTTTTTTTTGGTAGTAGCCATCATAATGGATGCAAGGTGATATCATTGTGGTTTAAATCGCATTTTTCTGATAATTAGTGATATTGAGCATCCTTTCATCTTTGTTGGTTATTTGCATATCACCTTTGGAGAAATCTCTGTTTAAGTCCTTTGCCCCTTTTTAATCAAGTCCTTTTAATTTGTTATTGAGTTGTAGGAATGCTTTATATTCTGGATAATAATCCCTTATGAGATGCATGATTTGCAAATATGTTCTCTCATTCTGGAGGTTGCCTTTTCACTTTGTTCATGGTGTTTTTTGATGCAAAAAGGTTTTTAAGTGTGAGATAGTCCCATTTCTCTATTTTTGCTTTTGTTGCCTGTGCTTTTGGTGTCATTTCCAAGATATCATTGCCAAACTCTCCTTAATTCTGATACTCTGCACCTGATGTGGCAGAGACTGTCATTGCCTGAAATAACTTTGGAAATAAAATTAGGTGGTTTTGAGAAGATTTAGAGGAATTTGTCTTTTTGGTTGATTAAAAACAACAACAACAAAAAAGGTTAATTATGCTGATTTTTTTATCCAGCAGAGTATCTAAGACTATTATTTAATAGTTGTGTAACCTGCTAAAACACTTTATGTTAACTTATTTGAATAGTGTGTGAATATGATGCTAGAATAAATGAAGGAATGAATTGACAAGTGTCACCAAACGCTAAAGAACGTGTTATTAAACAATCTCAAGTAAGTGTTTATTCTACTTCCCACTTAGGAGTCACAAGGTGACATTGTCAGTGCATCCCAGTTGGGTACTTTGACTTTGCAGCATAGGATGTACTTAAACTTCAGAAATGAATGTTCAAGTCTTACATTTTACAATTGAGAAATCTGAGGACCAAAAAGAGAAATAACTTCAGTTAGTATGTTACTGATAAAACCAGAATTAGAGTTGGGTTGTCCTGATTTCAAATTCAGTACTTTTCATTGTGTCATGTAGTCTCTCACCATAAAATATTAGGAGATCTGAAAAGGCCACTATGAATGTGTATTTTTCCTCAAGAGAAATTATCCTGGTAGTTTAGAATATGTCAGACTTTTGATTACTCCCCAAAATATGCTGCTTACTATACTATATTCAGTGAAATTTATGCCTCTTAATCTGTAACATCAGTAGCAGAAACTTCTGATTTACAGTATGTTCATATCTGATGTTATAGATCAGAATTTATGGGTACAAATTTGATTTTCTTTAGAAGTCCGATGCCTTAGCTCCTTAGAACAAGAATCTATTGAATGGAAATTACTCTAAAGATACAGAGAAGTAGTTAGGTGCCTATGGAAAAATATAAATGCATCATTTGAAATCACTTTTCATGTATTTGTCTGTTAGTATTATCACCAAAATGTATACATCTAGGGACCATTCATTATTAAGCAAATTAAGCACATACTTCTTTCGTTTGTAAATGGCAAATATCTCCTTTAGACAAAATTTAAGTGTAGTCATGAACTGCACAGTGACATTGCAATGACAGACTGCATATATGGCAGTGGTCCCGTAAGATTATAATACTCTATCTTTCCTGTACCTTTTCTGTGTTTAGATATGTTTAGATATATAAAGAATTACCATTGTGTTACTGTTGCCTACAGTACTCAGTGCAATAATGTGTGCTATTGGTCTGTAGTCTAGGAATAATAGACTATATCACTTAAGTTTGTCTGAGTACACTCCATGATGTTCACACAAAGACAAAGTTGCCTAATAACGCATTTCTCAGGATGTATCCATGTTGTTAAGCGACACATGACTGTACAATGGACTAAACTAAAACTTGTTTTATTTGAAATTCCTATACTATCCCTGAATCCATTAGTAATAATAAAAGAAGAGACAGAAAATAAGGCATATAATAAAAGTGAGCTTTTTTTTTTTTACTAGAAATTCCATGTGTTCTATGAAAAGCAGTTATTCTTTTCAGATTACTTCCTTGAGGAGAATCTGGTTTCCTTCTTCTGATGAAAAAATATGAGACAAATATGATCATGACCTGTGAGAATAAAAAGGGCTTGGGGACTGGGATTGGGTAGAGGATAGAAGGGGAATCTGTATGTAAAATTGTTTCTTCTCTGTTCTATGTTTTCTAATTGTATGTGAGATAGTTTTATGAGTCAGACCTGAAGTAGTCATCTTAACCTTTCATATGAGAAAGGTCTATGTTTTCCTTTTTTCTCTTTTTTATTACCTCCTACTGTACTTGGTACTGTATTAATAAGTGATTTTGAAGCAGGAGAACAAAGATTTTGCCAAAAAGGAACTTATGGTCAAGTTAAGGCAACATGGTAAATATACCCCCAAAATGTATTCAAAAGACCAAAATCTACATAAATGCTAATTTCTTAGTCTGTTGTGCTGCTACAACAAAATACCTGAGACTAGGTAATTTATAAACAACAGAAATGTGTTTATCCAGATTCTGGAGGCGGGGAAGTCTTAAGATAAAAGTGCCAGCAGTTCTGATGTCTGGTGAGGGCCCCATGTCTGCTTCCAAGGTGGTGCCTTGTTACTATACCCTTACAGGATGGAAGGGATGGAAGGACAAAAGGGCCCAGCTAGCCCCCACCAGCCTTTTTTTTTTTTGTGATGGAGTCTCACTCTGTCGTCCAGGCTGGAGTGCGATGGCACAATCTTGGCTTACCACAACCTCTGCCTCCCGTGTTCAAGTGATTCTCCTGCCTCAACCTCCCAAATAGCTGGAATTATAGGCGCCTGCCACCACACCCAGCTAATTTTTATATTTTTAGTAGAGACGAGGTTTCATCAGGTTGGCCAGGTTGGTCTTGAACTCCTGACCTCAGGTGATCCACCCACCTCAGCCTCCCAAAGTGCTGGGCTTACAGGGATGAGCCATCATGCCTGGCCCACTAGCTCTTTTAAAAGGTGCTAATCTCATCCATGAGGGCAGAGCCATCGTGGTCTAATCACCTCTCAAAAGCCCTACATCTAAATACTGTTGCATTGGGAATTAAGTTTTAAAATGACTTTTGGAGAGGACACAAACATTCAAACCAAAGCATCTATGGAACAGGTTTTCATGGAGAACAGTATTCATTCACTGAATTAAAGAAAATAGAACAAAAGGTAGGAAGTACTGTCCCCTACTCCACCCCTATTCCAGGAAAAACTGAAAAGAGCTGGGCAGCAAAAGCATCCACATGTTCAAATAGTGGATTCTAGCTAATGAAAGAGTATGTGGCTCCCAGAGGGCTTGGGAAGGTTGGGTGGGGGTCAGACACCTACTGTAGAGATGCTCACATTTATCTCTTTCAAATATTAGTTTCTACTCAAGAGGGTTTTTTGGAAGAAAGGGTTCCACAGCTGAAAAAAAAAATTAAGAATCACTGTGATAAGAGGTGATATTTAAGAATCTGTGATACGCATTTCACCAGACTATGCTTGAATCCACTGGATTATGGCAAAGTTATGACTTGGAAAGCAACTACACTGAAGTTCTAATTGTTAGAATGGTCTTCCTTTTATTTGAGATAAATCTGCTTCCTAGACACTCTTTCAGAGCTGCTATTTTTTGAACATGATAGCTCTTCAGAGATTCAGGTAACCTGCTACTCTCTCCAGGCCAAACATTCTGAGATGGGGTGGCTTCAAGCTTCCCTTTCCTTATACAATCTCTTTTTCCTTGTGGTCTTTCCCCTTTCCTATTACCATCTTGATTGCCCGTAAGAAGATGTTGCCCAGCATCCTGTCAATTTTGTGTAGTGAGAGGTGAACTAGAGAGAAGCTAAAGCTAAGGCTGCTGTAGGAAATGTATATATAAAGGGATAAGGCATTTGCAATGAAACTAGAGAAAAGAAGCTGAATTGTAAGAATCCATAGAATTTGGACAATTAATAGAAAAGTTTTCAACTTCAGGAATTAGAGAAGGTCATTGATTCATTCAGCAAATACTTATTAAATGTATACTCTTGTGCTATGTATTAGGAATTAAATATTGAGCTAAAAGAGACCTTGTATCACAGACTCATTACAATCTAGCAGGATAAATAAATAAATGCAAAACTGCAAACTGATCAGTGCTATGATGAAGAGATAAATGGTGCTATGAGAACAAATCAGAGAAAAACCAACTGGGTCAGGATAGGAGTCTATGAAGAATTTATACTTGGGCTAGGCACAGTGGCTCATGCCTGTAATTCCAGCACTTTGGGAAGCCAAGGCTGGCAGATCATCTGAGGTAGGGGGTTCGAGACCAGCCTGACCAACATGGAGAAACCCCGTCTCTACTAAAAATGTAAGATTAGCCGGGTGTGGTGGCACATGCCTGTAATCCTAGCTACTTGGGAGGCTGAGGCAGGAGAAACCCTTGAACCCAGGAGGTGGAGGTTGCAGTTAGCCAAGATCACGCCATTGCACTTCAGCCTGGGCAACAAGAGCAAGACTTTGTCTCAAAAATAAAAAATAAAAAAAAAAAAAAAAAAAAGAATTGATGCTTGACTGCTTGACTGCTGCCTGAAGGATGAGAAGAAGTTTACTATGAAGAGCTTCTAGGCAAGGGGTGGGAGGCAGTACAGTGAGTACAAGGGACAGGAAGGTCAAGGTGACTAATAGAGAGAAACAGGCGTAGGGTAGGGAAGAGACAGACCAACTCAGGGACCCAAAGGGACTTGAAAGAATATAGTCTTTATCCTAAGAACAATAAGAACCGATTGAACATTTTATCCAGAGAGAAGGAAGAGGTGATTTAATTTAAGCTTTAGAAAGATTGTTCTGGCAGCAGGACCACTGTTTCAAGAAGTTTGGCTGTGAAAGGAGAAGAACAGAGAAGAAGGGGATGAGAAGCTGACTTAAGGTAGGCAGGTGGGGTTAGCCTCACTTGAGTCTATTTAAAAGCAACAGGGGGCCGGGTGCAGTGACTCAGGTCTGTAATCCCAGCACTTCGGGAGGCCGAGGTGGGTGGATCACTTGAGGTCAGGAGTTCAAGACCAGCCTGGCCAACATGGTGAAACACCGTCTCTACTAAAAATACAAAAATTAGCTGGGTGTGGTGGTGTGCACCTATAGTCCCAGCTACTTGGGAGGCTAAGACAGGAGAACCACTTGAACCCAAGAGGCAGAGGTTGCCATGAGCTGAGATCGCGCCACTGCACTCCAGCCTGGATGACAGAGTGAGACTCTGTCTCAAAAAATAAAAAAGCCAACAGGGAAGGTCCTGTTGAGAAGAGGTTTATCACACATGAGAAAAAAGGTGTGACTGATAGCAGGATTCCAGGACAAGATGAAAAGGTCTCGTACCTCAAGTTCTGTTGGAGCAACCAGCCTCAGGAGCAGGATAGCTCTCCTTTTGTAACAGGACAGAAGGAGATCAGTATTGGAGTGGCTGGAATAGATTTGCATATAGGTTTTGAGAAGATGAAATACTTGTCCTCTGATGCCTTCTGTTTTATCTGTAAGACAGGAGTCAAGAGGGAGGAGGCACAAGAGGGAGGAGGTACAAGAGGAAGGAAGCACAAGAGGGAGAAGGGATGAGGGTAGTGGACACTCGCAGATTTGAGGAGAATGGAGATTTAAAATGGTCATTTGGAAAGGAGATGAGTGAGATGACCAGAAATGTATGGACTTGGTAGGCATTGTTCATTGCCCATTTGAGGTTCATGATCACAAATTCATAGTGATGTTAACCTTTTTTATGCTGTGACTTTTTCCAGCTTATCATCTACTAAGCACAAGCACAGAGAAAGCAGACAGTTGAGATCATCCGGGTTAAAGTTTGGTTGTCCCCATGCAAAGAGTACTGTGTAACTCTTGTATTATTATTATAGTGATGGACTATAGAATCTATGTGGTCTATTTTAATGACTTAAGAGTTGGAAAGAGGCTGTAGTTTTTAATCACTTACTGAAACTTAGATCTGGTAGAAGAGAAAGCTTTTAATTATATATTTGAAGCTTCTTAAAAATGTTTTTTAAATACCAAAGATTATTGATAGGAAATGATCCCCTTAAAATATATTAAGAAAAACTCTAATCCCTTAATGGAGTTTTAGCACTTATTCAGACACATGCCCTGAGTTAAATTTCCTTCCAGATTTTCCATGTGATTTTTGTAATCCCATTTTGTAAGGAAATGTATTGGCCTAATGTGAGATGACATGTATAAAGAAAAAGGTGGGTAATCTTTAGTGTCTGCCACAATTTTAATTTGACATTTGTCATGTAAAACAACTGCAATGTTCCTGTGGTTCTGCTTTTATTTTAGACATTGGGGTTGAAAAAATGATCTTTGGATCCTAAAGTCAGCTAGAGTAGAGGGAAGAAGTCAGTTTCTTTCATTATCATTTGGGGACTTTTTATCCAGATGGCTGTAAGAGCCCTCCAGGTGCATGCGCCTCTATCACGAAGCAAAATAAATGGAACATTTCATTATTGGAGTTCCCACTGTTAAGTCTAGCTACTGCTGTAACATCCATTGTGGGAGGAAGTGCTTGTCCCAGGCACCTATGCAAGGCTTCAGGCCAAAGGCCTCTAGCAATAGCGCTGTCCTCCATGGGACACCCTCTGCCTTATGCACAATATCAACTGCCAGAACCTTACTCTTGTCATTTTCTCTCCATGTCAGAGAAAACTCCCATACTTAAATCAGTCATTCCTAATTCCCCAGGTAAATGGTGGTGAAGGCATTCTCCTTATAAAATAATTTCAAATCATAGGGTCAAGTTCAAATTCCTGGACTACTATTTCTAATTTTACTCCCATCTATATAACCACTGTAACCAGGTTGCTGTGTATCTTTCCAGACCTTTACCTAAGCATATACATGTATTTATATATGCCCCAGAAGTATATATAAAAACCATTGTGTTTTCCTTTTTCTTTTTTTAACATAAATAATATCATATACCGTAGTGTCCTTTTGCAATTTATTTTTCACACAATATTATGTCTTCTCGGTGCATATAGATGTATCTCATTCTTTAAACCTATATTCCATAACATATTTCATGATTTATTTCATTATTCTATTAAAGTTATTTTAAATTTTTCTTTGATACAATTCTGCGGTGAAGACCTTTGCACATGCCTTCTTGCGCACCTCTGCAACAATTTCTTTAAAGTGGATGGAAAGAAGTGGTGGTGGTATTCCTGGGGTATATTTATTTTAAATTTTTAAAAACTTTATTTTGGAGTAATTTTAGATATATAGAAGAGTTGCAAAGTTAGTACAGATTGTTACTGTGTACCCCTAACCCGTATTCAGTTTCCCCTAATGAAAGATGATAATATTATCATGACATCTTTGTCAAAATTAAGAAACCAACATTGGTGCACTGCTGTAACTACATTTCAGACTTTATTCACATTTCACCAGGTCTTCCAGTAATGTCCTTTTTTCTATTCCAGGATCTAATTCATGATACCACATTGCATTAACTTGCCATGTCTCCTTTGTCTCCTCTAGACTATGATAGTTTTTCCTTGTTTTTCATAATCTTGACAGTTTTGAAGAATATTGGTTAGGCATTTTGTAGTATGCCCCTTCATGCCTGATGTTTTTCTCGTGATTAGGACTGGGTTGTGGGTTTGGGGAAAATACCATCACATCATATTAGGATATCCACCTTCCATCACTGGCAATGTTAGCCTTGATTACTTAGCCAAGGTAGTGTTGGTCAGGTTTTTCCACCAAGCTACACTTTTTCCCTTCCCATGCTGTATTCTTTGGAATTGAGTCACTAAATCCAGCCCACACTCAAAGGGCTAGGAGTAATAAGCTCTGTCTCCTGGAGGAAGGTATTGTCTGTAGATTTTATTTGGAATTTTTATGTAAGAAATATTTGTTTTTTCTCAATCGTTTGTTCATTCAATTATATCTTAAGGACTCATGTATATTTATTTTATAATTTGGGTTATAATCCAGTACTATGCTATTATTTATTTATTTATTTATTTATTTTGTTGTTCAAATTGTTCCAGCTTTGGCCATTGGGAGCTCTTTTTGGCTGACTGTCATGTCCCTTTACCTAACCCCATACTTTTAATTTTTGAGCACCTCCTTGCTTCCTGATCTCATAAAATACTCCAGACTCACCTTATATTTTCCCATTTTCCCTGCCTCAGCCCTAGAATCAGCCATAAAAGAAGCCCTGGTTCTTTTTTATCAGGGGATAGAAGTGCTCCCTACTACTGATGTTTTTTTTTGCTTTTTTGGGATGGAGTCTTGCTCCCTGTCTCTCAGGCTGGAGTGCAGTGGCATGATCTCAGCTCACTGCAACCTCTGTCTCCCAGTTCAAGCGATTCTCCTGCCTCAGCCTCCCAGTAGCTGGGATTGCATGTGCCTGCCACCACACCTGGCTAATTTTTGTGTTTTTAGTAGAGACGGGGTTTCCTCATGTTGGCCAGGCTGGTCTCCAAGTCCTCACCTCAAATTATCCACCCACCTTGGCTTCCTGAAGTGCTGGGATTACTGGCATGAGCCACCATGCCCGGCCTACTGATGTTTTAAAGGTGAAGAGCTACTGTCCAGTTGCTCTCCTGTGGGCTTTTCTAGTTGACGCCTTTGTTGTTCTCCTCATACCTATTACAATACTTGACACTATTAGGATTACTAATTTTGGCCTGATAAAATAGTATCTTTTTTAAATGACTGTTTCTCTGATTACTAGTGTGGTTGAACATCTCTGTTTATGTTTATTAGACACTTGAGCTTCTTTTTCTATGAATAGCCTGTTCATGTTCCTTTGCTTACTTAAGTTGGTGACTGTGAGTGTGTGTGTTTGTGTGTGTGTGTGTGTGTGTGTTAGTATTAATCCTTTATCTGGTTTTGATGAGTAGTCCTTTTTTCACCCTATCACTTACTTTTAAATTATATAATTTCTTTTGACATACAGAAGTTTTAAATTTTGATACTGTCACAATTGAAATTGAAGGGTTTTGCTTTTGTATCATGTTTAAGGAGATCTTTCTAGCATGTCCACGTATGTTTTTATTGCAATCATTTACTGAAACTGCTGATTCAAAGATCGCAAATGAACACACCTGTTAAGCAAAATCATTTGCTTTTTCTCAATCCTTAGCATTTGGCATTATTCATGGTTTCTTCTTGGAATTATTTTCCCTGGCATTCTCCCGGTTTGCCTCTGACCTCTTCCCTTTCCTCTTTCTTTTTACCTCTTCCCTTTCTCCTTCTCATTTATACTTTTTCCTTTAGCCTGCTAGCAGGGGATTCTCCCTGCCTTCTTCTTCCCCTTTGCTAAGCTCATCTGCTCTCATAAAGGAAACTCTAATTTCTGTTGAGTAGAAACATTCAAGCCTACATTTCAAGTCCTACCTTTCACGTAAGTTGTTTACTTCTCCCTCTTGTCTCTATGTTGTCTCTGCTGCGTATCCCACTAACTTCTCAAATTCAATATGCCCAAGGTAGAAGAAACTCATTACCATTCCTGGCAAATATATCTTTCTTCTTATTTGTATGTCTACCAATGGCATCATGATTCTCCTAATCACCTGGACTCAAAACCTAAAGTTTGCCTTTAATTGTTTCCCTCTTCCCCACATCCAGCCTGTTATGAAGTCATATTCACTCTGCCTTCAAAAACTCTTTCACATCCATTCTTTTCTTTCTCTTCATCATTGCATCAACCTCATTCAGGTGTTTGTCCCTCTTCTTGTGGTGTTTATATGCATCTCTTCAACCTCTAATCCACCCAACCTGGTCATTGAAATCATACCGCTGCCTCTGTTTGCCTGTTGCAAATCCTTATCTCCTTGGATTAGTATTAGAGGTCTTCTAGAGCCTGACTCCAGTTTCATTCTCTAACCCTGCTTTCTTCTGTGCCTGTCATACTCTCTGTCATGTCCAATCAGAATGGAATACTGCTACTGCTCAAATGTTAATTCATCTATGCAGGTCATGTACAGTTCATTGTGTTTGCTAAGAGTGTATAATTACCCATGGAATCTAAATTTTCTATTTCAATTAGGATCTTTTTTTTTTTTTGGTAATACTTCTGTAAGGAGAGGATTGATATATAAATTGGCGTTTTGGTTATAAGTATTGCATGGGTAAGGTCTTCATTAACAAATATTTTAAAATTTTTTCTTCTGTTGTCCATAGCTAATAAACTATTTCTTACATCTTTGTGAATTAAATAAAAATAAATACATGAATACACAGAAATTTATTTTAGGCCCTATGATTACTGTTTTACTCCTGTTTCCCTAGTGTCTGTTATTTCCATCATTTTTTTCCTTTCAGCAATTTCAAATAATACCTTTACTGGTGAAGTGACTTAACTTTGCTAATTTTATCACAGACTTTGTTTCTAGATTAATGAAGTCAAAATAGGGAAATTGGCAAACATATAGTGTGTAGCACTGTGAGTCTTATATGATCATGGAACTCTTTTTCATGGGACCCGTAGGTCCAAAGAATACACTTTTGAGAAATTATACAAGAATGTCCTGTATGTCAGTGGAGTACAGTGAATATAGAAAGAGATTTCCCTGTTATTAATTGGACCAAAGTTGGAAAATAAGAATTTAAGGAAGAAGATTGGAGAATGTACAGTTAACCCTCTGTCACCATGGGTTCCACACCCATGGTTTTAACCAACCTCAGAAAGAAAATATTTTGGGGGAAAAATCCCCACAAAATTCAAAAAGCAATACTTGGATTTGTAGCACACTGATTCCTATGTTGAATCCACATGAATGAAGTGATGTGTAGGCATTGTATTAGGTATCGTAAGTAATCTAGAGATGATTTAAAGTATACAGGAGGATTTGCATAGGTTATATCAAAATACTGTGTCATTTTACATAAGGGACTTGAGCATAGCTGGATTTTTGCTGAGGGGAGTCCAGGAACCAATCGCCTATGGATACTGAGGGATGACTGTATATTCACAAAGGGAAACCATTTTCTATGTCGGCTGATAGGTGTCAGTGTCTGCCAAATACAGCTTGGGTACAGTCGTGCAAGAGGAAATGATTGGAAGAGAGGACAGTCATATGTTGGCAATTTCCAAGAGTGCCTGTACATCAAAGGAAGATAATTTATATTTATGCATTTAAAATTAATATACTTTAAAGCACTTAAATAATGAATTATACTCTTGCTGACTCTCTCTCTTCCCCCTCCCCATTTCTTTCTCTCTCACAATAACCTAACACCAGAGATAAGGTGGAAGATTTATTTATTGTGTATTCATACATTCAGTTAACTGATACTATTGTTAGGTGGTAGGTCTGCATTAGTAAATAAACGCTACAAAACTCTTGCAGTTGTGGAACACATACTCTAATAATGGAACTTAATGGGACTAATCTGTACCTAGTGTTATGTAAACCATCACCACTTATCTGACAAACACCCAAGTGGCAGAGGTAGTTCTTAGTAAAGGACTCAAATAGAAGTAAGCTCTGGAATGGTTTATAATATGAAATATGTCAAATGACATCACTATATATACCAGACTCTGATTGCTGAACCTGTCCGGTATGCTGGATTCCCAGAATTATAGATAGCATGAAGAATTACAACTGCTGGATCTGATATCCAAGTATACACACACAGCCAGGAACCCACAGTGCCCATTTCCCACAGAGGAAGAAAAAAGAAGGAGTGTAACTATTCATTCCAAAGCTATCATCTACTTTTAACTCACACTTCCATTGGGAAATTCAGTTTCTCCTACTTTATACTCTCTTCCCTAAAGAATACAGATGTCGGCTGGGCGTGGTGGCTCATGCCTGTAATACCAGCACTTTGGGAGGCCGAGGCGGGCTGATCACCGGAAGTCAGGAGTTTCAAGACCAGCCTGGCCAGCATGGTGAAACTCTGTCTCTAGTAAAAATACAAAAATTAGCCGAACATGGTGGCAGGCACCTGTAATCCCAGCTACTCAGGAAGCTGAGGCGGGAGAATTGCTTGAACCCAGGAGGCGGAGGTTTTAGTGAGCCAAGATCCTGCCATTGCACTCCAGCTTGAGCAACAGAGCGAGACTCTGTCTCAAAAAAAAAAAAAAAAAAAAAAAAAAAAAAGGAATGCAGATGTCTTTAAATGTACAGAGTAACTACGAATCCCACTTCTTTACCTTGGAGACATGACCTATAAATGTTGGAGTGCTTATTATTCCAAGACATCTTGGAATACTTGCATACATTCTCTGTGCATGTTTGTGCTGGAATCTATTAAAACAAAAGAAAATGTAATAAAAACTTTAAACTTATCGGGGTTTTTTTGTTTTTTGTTTTACATGAAGATCTTAATTTATTTATATATTAGGGACTTTTACAGGTGGCACTAATTAATGTCAAAGTGACTTGTTCATTTAATTCTCTATGACCTTATTGATTATGTGTGGCAGCTCTACCACCTGAGACTGTGTGCTTGGCAGGTTTATGCATACACAGAACTTGGGTGAAAAACCTTAAGGGAAAAATCCAGAAGTTGGGAATTCAGGAAATGCTTAGAAGATGGTTCTTTTTTCAGTTAAGAAACTAAATCTTAACTGCTTAGGGATTGCTATGCTTATTTTGTTTTGTTCTTTTTTTAATTGTCAAAATGATAAATTTCTTAACAAAATTTATCCTTTTTTACCTTCTTATGTAAGAACTTTCTGCCAGAATTTGGGGGAGGAGGATTTACTCTTAAGCTGTGGGAACATAGTTTAGGAATTGTCATCTATTCTTCATTTTATAGTTTAATTCATTTATAAGAGTTAAAGGTTCTATTTAGATACTTCTAAAGATTGCTACCAAATTCACAAAATTGTTATGAAAAACTACTTGACCCGTACCTAACTCATATAGTAATGAGTCATCCCAGGTATTTATGTAATAATTATGATGCTAGAAACAGTGAGGGGTTCCAGGCAGATTAAACATAATACTGCTTTCTTGGTATCATTGGGTTCCTTGGAGGTATTGATGGTTATAAATGTGGTTTTAAAAATTCTTTCATGTTCCTTTCTTTAAGAGGTAGAGCTTAATTTCCCTCTCTTTTGAGTGTGGGCTGGACTTACTGACTCACTCCTCAGGGATACAGCAATGATGATATGAAAATTTTAATTCTGGGAGTTGGTCATAAAAGGCACAGTGGATTCTTCCTTGCTCTGTGTCTTCAGCACTCCTTCTGTGGGAATCCAGCTGCCAACATGAGGACACCAGGGCCTATGGAGAGCCCACATGATAAGGAACTGAGGCCTCCTGCTAGTGGCCCTGTGAATGTACCATCTTGGAAGCAGTAACCCTATCCCCCATCCGGCCTGTGGACAACCATAGCCCTTGTTGGTATCTTGAATGTGTAAACCAAAAAGTATCTGAAATGGTTCTCAATCAATTTAGAAGTTTATTTTGCCAATGCTAAAGATACGCCTGGAAAAAAGGACCCCAAGTTCATAGGACCAATCTGTGGTTCGTGCCTTTTTCCAAAGATGTTTTTGAGGGCTTCAGTATTTATATAAGGGGGAAAAGGGCTGGAGGGGAAAGAGGGAGAGTGCAATCACATTACTGAATCCACATGTTGCAAGAGAAAAGGAGCAGGTAGAGGAATAGTTAATTATGTATTCATCTAGCGCTCAGTAAACCGACACTTTACGTAAGATAGGGTGAACATAGGGTAGCTACCTGTGGAGATTTTTAACATTTTATCTGTAGCTATCTGCTTAGGAACAAAAGGAAAGGCAGGCCAGGCGTGGTGGCTCATGCCTGTAATCCCAGCACTTTGGGAGGCCAAGGTGGGTGGATCACCTGAGGTCAGGAGTTCAAGAGCAGCCTGACCAACATGGTGAAACCCCATCTCTACTAAAAATACAAAAATTAGCTGGGTGTGCTGGTGTGTACCTGCAGTCCCTGCTACTTGGGAGGCTGAGACGGGAGAATCCCTTGAACCCGGGAGGCGGAGGTTGCAGTGAGCTGAGATAGCACCACTGCACCCCAGCCTGGGTGACAGGGTGAGACTCTGTCTCAAAAAAATAAAAAAAAGAAAGGCAATTTCTCTCATGACCCAGGTTTCAGTTTAATTTTTTCCTGTTGGCATAGTGAATTAGGGTCCTGAGATTTTATTTTCCTTTCACAAACAACTTCAGCCACATGAGAGATTCTAAACCAGAGCCACCCAGCTAAGTTGTTTTCAAATTCCTGTCCCACAGTAACTGTGAGATGTTTGTTAGTAACTAATTCAAGAGGTATGGCAGCAACCTGGAATCCTTGGACATACGGGCTTCACTTCCAGCAAATTCCAGGGTATCAGTGACCTCTATAAAAAGGGATACAAAATTATGTGTATGTATGTGTGCATTTGCTTGGCAAGTATTCATAACTTTCACCAGTTTCTAAAAGGACTCCTTAATCTCTGAAAGGCTAAAAATCCTGCATTATGTGTTTTGTTCAGAGGAAGCAGAGCAGTGAGGCCTGGAAAATGAGATAGAAAGGTTTCATTGAGGGAAGCAAGGCTTACATATAAGTAATTGATGTGTATTTTTTGAAAATGGGATTGGAGTAGGCTTTAAAAAGTAAAAAGAACTTAGCATGGGCATATGGGACAGTTCCCTTTCAAAGTGTCCTTGATTGCTTTACATCAGGGGTAGGCAAATTATAGCCACTAAGACAAATCCAGGACCTCGCCCTGCTTTTATAATTTTAATGAAATACAGCCATGCCTATTTGTATACATATTATTTGTGTCTGCATTTGCCACGCTACCGTAGAGTTGAGTAGTTAAGATAGATGCCCTATAAACAGATAGTAAAATATGTACTATCTAGTCCTTTACAAAAAAGTTTGCTAGGCCGGGCGCAGTGGCTCAAGCTTGTAATCCCAGCACTTTGGGAGGCTGAGGCGGGCGGATCACGAGGTCAGGAGATCAAGACCATCCTGGCTAACACGGTGAAACCCCGTCTCTACTAAAAAAATACAAAAATCTAGCTGGGCCAGGTGGCAGGTGCCTGTAGTCCCAGCTACTCGGGAGGCTGAGGCAGGAGAATGGCATAAACCTGGGAGGCGGAGCTTGCAGTGAGCTGAGATCTGGCCACTGCACTCCAGCCTGGGTGACAGAGCGAGACTCCATCTCAAAAAAAAAAAAAAAAAAAAAAAAAAAAAAAAAGTTTGCTGACCTTTACTTCTAAATATTGAGATGAGTTTGGCATTCTTCTTGCATAAAAGTAGTAGCTAAAATTTATCTTTCTAACTGATGGATGAATATACTACATGCCATGTAGCCAACTGTCCCCAGGTAAGTAATACATTAACATTTGCTCCCCAAACCCCATCGGAGTAATTGCTTTCCCGGTCTAAGGAAGTGGCTATCTGGACAGCCTCCTGGAGAAATGAGATTTGTAGAGCAGAGGACAGGGGTTAATGATGCTGCATCAGAGGTGAACACCCAGGGGCCTTGCACTGCTAACAGTTAAGCAGGAGAGGCCTGGGTATTTGTTACTGTAAAGGAGCTCTTGCTTCTTCTGTATTTGTCTCTATTTGACATTTTTCTTTTGTGCCCAAAGAGTCTCATAAATCTGATCTATAAAAGACACATACATTATTTTGAAATAAGATGTTTGAGGGCTGGATTCTAGTCTATTTCCTTTCTAATTCTATTTTTGTGTAGTGTTGTGAACTCACTTGTCACTAAGAGTTACTGATTTATTCTTCCAGATAAAGGTGATACTCACTTTAGAATTGGGCTTAATTCTGAGACTTTAAGTCTGATTTCTTTTTTTTCTTTTTTTGGTAGTTAATCTCCTGGTAATAGCTGGTTTTACTTTGTACCTTATTATTATTATTATTATTATTTGGTAGTTAATCTCCTGGTAACAGCTGATTTTACTTTGTACCTTAGGTTCAAATGTGCTAAATGTTTATCCTTTAATATCTAAGATGTTTCTCAACTTTAGAAAAAGTTTGAGAAAGTTTAGAAAAACTAAAGAAAGGAAATGGCACACGGCAGACCATATCTATGTTTTATACAGTCTTTCATGCATGCAGTATACAATATTTCTGCTGTGACAGCCCACATGCTCTATTTGAAGCTTGATGTCCCATATAGACCTCATGTGATTACTGGTTGATGTCCTCAGCAGGAAGAGCAATGACAAAATTCATTCAGCTGTATTCGGAGTTAATTGCTTAAGAGTTTTGCCTTCGTTGTTCGTTGTGTCAGTTAAAGAATATTTTTTTTCTCACATCTTGTACTTCACTGAGGGGGTCAGTCTATCAGTATTTTGGCTAATTTTTTAGAAGTTCTAACCGAGTTCATAATTTAAGTAATTAATTTGTTATGAACTGTTTCAAATTTACAGTAAAGTTCTAGAACAGTGTAATAAAAATCCATTTTCTTACTCCCATTTTTAATAAAACTTGATAGGTAGGTAGGTAGGTAGGTAGGTAGATAGATAGATAGATAGATAGATAGATAGAGTTTTTAAAATAAAGCATTAACACAGTTGAAGCTTCCTCTAAGTTCATTCTCTTTTATCCTTCCCCAGAGGAAATGTGTCTGAAGTATGGAATGTATCATTGCCAAACAAAAAGAATTTGTAAAAACCTCTTAGTTGCATAACTAAGAAGACTAGAGACTATGGACTGTCATACATACTTTTACTAAAAACGAGTACTGTTGCATTTTTGCTATTTATAAATATTAAAATTACATACTATTAACTTACGTGTTTTGAAACGACATATACATGGTATCACATTGTATTTTTTGCAGCTTGCTCTTTTCACTTCTGATTGTGTTTTTAAGACTTCTCCATGTTGACACATGTACTGTATTCATTTTAATTGCTGTAAGATATTCTTTTGTCAGGATGTACTACAACTTATATATCTGTTATTCTTTCTGTGGACATTTAAATTGTTTTCAGTTTTTACATTAAAAATAATATAGCAGTGAACATTCTTGTTCATATCTCTTTTGAACATGTGTGAGCTTTTCTCTTCTTTACGTAAGGGATGGAATGATTGGGCCTTAGAGTACATCTTCAGTATTATTAGGTAATTCCAAACAGCTGTCCAAAGTCGCTATATGAATTTACACCCACACTAGCATCATAAGCATTCCCATTGCTTCACATCATGGTCAACACTTCCTAATTTTGTCAATTTGATGTTTCATTGCTAAGAAATATTTTCCTAATTACTAGTATAGTTGAACATTGGCTTTAATTTTTTATCTTTAACATTGTATTGGAGATAGTAGCTAATGGAAATAGAAAGCAATCAGAGGCATAAGAATTGGAAAAGAAGAAGTAAAACTATCTTTCTTGGGGGGATAATATAGTTATATGTCAAGAAAACCCAAAAGCATCTATGAGAAAACTACTACAAACAAAATAACTTACTAAATTAGCAAGTTATAGGTGAGGCGTGGTGACTCATTCCTTTAATCCCAGCACTTCAGGTAGCTGAGGTGGAAGGATTACTTGAGGCCAAGAGTTCAAGACCAGCCTGGGCAACATAGTGAGACTCTGTCTCAAAATAACAATAAAAAAAGAAAGAAAACATAGCAAGACCCATTCTATGCAAATTTTTTTTTGATTAGCCAGGTGTGGTGGCATAGTTCCAGCTGTAACACCTGTAGTCCCAGCTACTTAGGAGGCTGAGGTAGGTGGATAGCTTGAGGCCAGGTGGTCAAGGCTGCAGCAAGCCTTGATCATGCCGCTGGACTTCAGCCTGGGTGACAGATCAAGACTCTGTCTCATGAAGGAAGGAAGAAAGGAAGGGAGGAAGAGAAAGAAAGGCAGGCAGGCTTTTTGAAAGCTATTACACATATATATAATATAATTAATTTATTATATATAAAATAAAAATAACACCTATGAAAAACTCTTTGTAATTCAAGCCAGAGACCAAGACTAATGACTCCAATATATAAAAATCTACAAATAAAGAATATGTATGTTTAATACATGCATACGTATATATATTATGGATATATATAAAATATAAATATATGTATAATCCATGCATATGTATAAAAGATATATGTATAATCCATATATATGTGTAAAATATATATGTATATATTTTTTCAAAAGTCACCTAAAGCATATGGAAGAGAAGACCTCATGTACAATAACAATACAAAAAAGAAATTAAAATGCTGAAACTTAACCAGAAGTGTCAAAAACATGTATGAGGAAAATTTTTACTTTTGGAAAAGAGTACAAAAGCATTCTTTTTTTTTTTTTTTTTTGAGATGGAGTCTTTCTCTGTCACTCAGGCTAAAGTGCAATGGCATGATCTCGGCTCACTGCAACCTCTGCTTCTCGACTTCAAGTGATTCTCCGGCCTCAGCCTCCCGAGTAGGTGGGATTACAGGCATGTGCCACCACACCCAGCTAATTTTTGTATTTTTAGTAGAGATGAGGTTTCACCATGTTGGCCAGGCTGGTCTTGAACTCTTGATCTCGTGATCTGCCCGCCATGGCCTCCCAAAGTGCTGGGATTATAGGCATAAACCACCGCGCCCGGCCAGTACGAAAGTATTCTTAAGCAAATGGAAGTATATACCATATTATTGGATAAGATGGTAACTATCATTAAAATGTCAGTTATCCCTAAATTAATATACAAATTCAATAAACTAAAACCCAATAAAAATGCCATTAAATTTTGTTTTGTTTTTTCAGCTACACAAGTTGATTATAAACTTTGGAAACAATAGTTAGGAAAACCCTTGAAAATAAAAGAAATCAGGGCAAGGACTAGCCCTATCAGATACTAATATTAAAATGTTTTATTAAGACACTCTAAGTCAAATAGTGTGATTCTGACCCATGAATAGACAGACCATTGGAACACAACAGAAATAGACCTGATTTCATATATAGGTATAATACATAGGAAAGGTGGCCTCTCAAACAGTGAGAAAATGTAGAATTTATAATAATTAGCTTTGGGATGCTGAGATAAATGCAAATAAAAAAATAAAATTTAATCTTTACATGTTACACAGGGATCCATTTCAAATAGATCAGAGGTTTAAAAAGAAAACCACATGGCCAGGTGTGGTGGCTGACGCCTGTAATCCCAGCACTTTGGGAGGCCAAGGCAGGTGGATTACAAGGTCAGGAGATCGAGACCATCCTGGCTAACATGGTGAAACTTCGTCTCTACAAATATTACATAAAATTAGCCAGGTGTGGTGGCATGCGCCTGTAGTCCCAGCTACTTGGGAGGCTGAAGCAGGAGAATTGCTTGAACCCAGGAGGCGAAGGTTGCAGTGAGCTGAGATTGCACCACTGCACTCCAGCCTGGGCAACAGAGCAAGACTCCATCTCAAAAAAACAAAAACGAAAAACATGTAAGTAGTAAAAGAAAAGATGGATGAATTCTTCCATTACCTGGTAAAACCAGCTGTTACCAGGAGATTAACTACCAAAAAGGTGTTAAAAAGTGAGGAAAACCTTTTAACAGTGACAAAATCTAGAAGTAGTAAGGAGAGAGAGTGATGAATTTGATTACATAGAAATAAAAAGAAAAAAACTTGTAACAAAAAAGCATCATAAACAAAGTAAAAAGATAAAGAATAACTATGAGGCCAGGCATGTGTGGCCTACACTTGTAATCCCATCATTTTGGGAGGCTAGGTGGGAGGATCACTTGAGGCCAAGAGTTTGAGACCAGCCTGGGCAACATAGCAAAACTCCTCTCTACAAAAAAAAAAAAAAAAAAAAAAAAAGAAAAAAATTTAAAAACAGCCAGATGTGGTTGTGCACAGCTATAGTCCTACCTACTTGGGAGGCTGAGGCAGGAGGATTGCCTGAGCCCAGAAGATAAAGGCTGCAGGGAGCCATAATCACCACTGAACTCCAGCCAGGGCGATAGAGTAAAACCCTGTATCTAAATAAATAAATATAACAACTATGATAAACTCTTTATAATATCAACCAGAGACCAAGGCTAATAGCCCCAGTTTATAAAAATCTACAAATAAAGAAGAAGAAGGCTAACAACCCCATAGAAAAATGGAGTAGAAATATTCACAGATACTTCATCGGAAAAGAAATGAAAAGAACTCTTAAACATATAAAAATATATCCACCTCACTCCTAATAAGAAATGTAAATAAAACTCTCCTGGGCTTTATTAGATTGGCAGAAATCCAAAAGTTTGACAACATATTTTTTTGGTGCAACTGTGAGAAATGGGACGTCTCAAACTTTGGTAGATATACAAAATGGTACAATCTTTATGGAGGAAAATTTGGCAAAAATTACAAGTGCATTTACTTTTTGATAGAGCAATTCCATTTCTATGAATTATTTCAGGGACACATTGGATAGAAATTAAAGGACACATGCATATGCCTATTAATTTGAGCATGATTTATAAAATGAATGAATGAGTGAATGAATGAATGAATCAAATAACCCAAATGTTCATCAGTAGGGAGCTGACTGAATAAATTATATTCTTGCAATTAACCATACAACTATAAAAAGTAATGATGAATATCAGTATATATTACTCTGGTGAAGAAGAAAGTATATAGTGTGCTATTGTTTATTGAAGAATGATAAAAATATCAACATATTTGCTTATATTTTAAAAATCAAAGGCCACGGTGAAACCCCGTCTCTACTAAAAAAATACAAAAAACTAGCCGGGCGAGGTGGCGGGCGCCTGTAGTCCCAGCTACTCGGGAGGCTGAGGCAGGAGAATGGCGTGAACCCGGGAGGCAGAGCTTGCAGTGAGCTGAGATCTGGCCACTACACTCCAGCTTGGGCAACAGAGCAAGACTCCGTCTCAACAAAAATAAAAAAAATAAAATAAATAAAAATAAAAATAAAAAAATAAAATAAAAAATCAAAGGCTAAACTATAAAATTTAAATAAAGTTATTTATAAAGGAAGGAAGAAAAGAGAGTGAACAGAGCAAGGATACAAGTTAGGCTTTTAAAAATATATCGGATTTCATAGATTTGACTTGGGAACAAGTATGTATTTTACATAGTTATAAGGCAAAATATAATTTAAACCATCTCTAAAATTCCAAAGGAAATGGAAAAAAAAATGAACTTAAGTGCATGTAGAATTGGTGTCGTAAACACATGAAGAAGTGCTCCAAGAGACTTTAAAACACAGTCATTGGACTGTATATCTCTCTTAGTATATATCCTGATGACAAAAGAAACTACAAAAACATCTTAAGACTTTTTCCATAATCATATTACTGATGACAGTGTGGTAGTAATAAACTGAGACTGTTGTATGTAGATTTTAGGATAAGTCAAATGAGCAATTATGTTGGTGTCATGAGAACTGGATTTTTGGCATGAGAGAGAGAAAATACTACAGATCCAAGATTGGTGAGATTAAATAAAACTGTCTCGTCCTGGATTTGGAATGGAAGTATTAAAATGAGCACATTATTTATTTTAACCTTTTAAAAAACCTACTACTTTTTAGCTCTATTCCCTGAAAAAGCCTAAAAGTATTGACTAACCCAGTGGCAGTGCATCCCTAGGGCTTAGATTATTTTGTCTCTAAATACCATTCCCTACTGAAAACAACCAGGGATCCAACCAGAAGTGGGTGATCTCAGGATGTAGCATGTAGTGTACAAGAGCTTGTAATATCTTGTTATAATAGAAAAGAAGTTATCAAACATTATTAGGGTCATGTCAAAAAGGACTCGGGAGACAACTTGAATAGGCTTCACTGGCCAAATAATGGGTGAATTTGAGCATCAATAAGGATAATAAGGATAAATCAACATATATATTTATATCCATGAGTTCATAATGATACCAAAAAAGATCAAAAAATGCATTTCAGCCATGGTATGATGGCTCATGCCTATAATCCCAGCACTTTGGGAGGCTGAGGCAGGAGGATCACTTGAGCCCAGGAGTTTGAGGCTGCAATGAGCCATGATCATGCCACTGCATGATCCTGGGTAACAGAGTGAGACCCTGTTTACAAAGAAAAAAAGAGAGAAATTTCATTGGTCATTACGTTTGGAAAATGCTACGAACCATCATAGCTTTGTAAACTGGAAGATAAATGGGAAGAAAATCAAACATTTATCTAGCTTTTCCTCTGTGAGCTGTGCCTCAGAGTAACCAAATACGTGATTAGGGGAAGTTTTTTCATAGGCAGCTTCCAGTGGACAAATGAAAACAGCGTAGAATTGGGCTAACACCATTTTCTGAACCATCATGAAGTAATGGAACTTGGTGATGATCATCTTTGGATACTAACATCACAAAAGGAAAGATGCGGGGGGGGAGGGGGGTGGTGATTCTATACCTCCTGACGGAAGTATATAGCCCCACCTATAAAGTAGTCTTCAAAATAGCAAACCTGATCAAGCTTCTAGATCCAACTACCAGTTTCTAGGAAATTCAGGTGACAGGGATATGTTAAATTATGCTATAAGTCTGCAACTGGCAAAATCCAAATTAGAAAATTATAGGATAATCAACTTGGTTTCTTCTGCAAAATATTAGCAGGAGGAAAAAAGATAGAAGGAAGGAGAACCTACAGATTAAAAGAAACATAGGCTTTACCATCCAATTAATATGTGGACCTTATTTGGATCTCAAATAAAATTTAGAAAGTTAAAATGTTGAGGACATGTGAACATTTGATGAGGCCAAAGGTATTGTTATTTTTTTTATATATAATATGGATATGATATTTTAAAATAAATCTCTCTTAGAGTACATGTTGAAGTATTATGCATAATAGATGATATGATAGTATTTGTGGAATTTGCTTCAAAAAGATTCAGGGATTGAGAGTATTGGGTGGGAATATACCTGTAATGGGTGGGAATATACCTGAAACAAGTTAGCCGTGAACTGATTGTTGATGAAACTGGGTGATGAGGATAGTTGTTTATTACACTGTGGTTTATACTTTGGTGTATGTTTGAAATTTTTGATAAAACTTTTTTAAAAATTGGGTTAAATGATTTTCATTGAGAAACAGGGGCAGTTTATTATAGATCTCTGCCTATTTCCTTATTACTTCATCTTTCTTGAAAACAATCACCAATGAAACAAGTCTTAGTTTTCATGTGACATTCCTGCAGCTGCAAATGGTAAGATGTACTTGAACTGGAAATCAGCTCTCCATTCTTCAACTAGATGTATATGCATTAGTACTTTATTCCCTTTGAAAAGTGAGAATAATTTTTAAATATCCTACCATATTTTAGCAACAGATATTTTTTAAAGGTTCTTCTCAACTTATAAATGGATGTATTCCAAAAGTTTTTTCTAAGGCAATTCGTTAGAACTAGAAGAATGTTCTCTCAGAGAAATTATTTATAAACGTCAAGTAGGTTCTCAGGCCAGTCTAAGAAATCTATTAATGTGTAACATAATGGAATTAAAAAATGGCCGAATACTCGGAGTTCAGTACAGGCATAAATTTAAATGTTTTTTTTTTTTTTTAGAAAAATGCTTTCCTTCATTGAATTCAGGACTCCAAAAGATGAGTGACTTTCCTACTACTTTATAGGTGGCATTTGTCTTGTTATACCACTGGATCATTCAGTTACCATATGCACTGCATTCTGAAGGTGAAAAACAGTAACATTATAACACCTGTGACTTGGACGGCTACCATTCATAAATTATATTCTTTTTTTTTTATTTTATTTATTTATTTTTTTATCATACTCTAAGTTCTAGGGTACATGTGCACAATGTGCAGGTTTGTTACATATGTATACATGTGCCACGCTAGTGTGCTGAACCCATTAACTCATCATTTACGTTAGGTATATCTCCTAATGCCATCCTTCCCCCTTCCCCCCAACCCAAAACAGGCCCCAGTGTGTGATGTTCCCCTTCCTGTGTCCAAGTGTTCTCACATGTTCAGTTGCCACCTATGAGTGAGAACATGTGGTGTTTGGTTTTCTGTTCTTGCAATGGTTTGCTGAGAATGATGGTTTCCAGCTGCATCCATGTTCCTACAAAGGACATGAACTCATCCTTTTTTATGGCTGCATATGTGCCACATTTTCTTAATCCAGTCTGTCATTGTTGGACATTTGGGTTAGTTCCAAGTCTTTGCTATTGTGAATAGTGCCACAATAAACATACGTGTGCATGTGTCTTTATAGCAACATGATTTATAATCCTTTGGGTATATCCCCAGTAATGGGATGGCTGGGTCAAATGGTATTTCTAGTTCTAGATCCTTGAGGAATTGCCACTCTGTCTTCCCCAATGGTTGAACTAGTTTACATTCCCACCAACAGTGTAAAAGAGTTCCTATTTCTCCACATCCTCTCCAGCACCTGTTGTTTCCTGACTTTTTAATGATCGCCATTCTAACTGGTGTGAGATGGTATCTCATTGTGCTTTTGATTTGCATTTCTCTGATAGCTAGTGATGATGAGCATTTTTTCATCTGTCTGTTGGCTGCATAAGTGTCTTCTTTTGAGAAGTGTCTGTTCATATCCTTTGCCCACTTTTTTATGGGGTTGTTTTGTTTTTTTCTTGTAAATTTGTTTGAGTTCTTTGTAGGTTCTGGAATATTAGCCCTTTGTCAGATGAGGAGATTGCAAAAATTTTCTCCCATTCTGTAGGTTGCCTGTGCACTCTGATGGTAGTTTCTTTTACTGTGCAGAAGCTCTTTAGTTTAATTAGATCCCATTTGTCAATTTTGGCTTTTGTTGCCATTACTTTTGGTGTTTTACACATGAAATCCTTGCCCATGCCTATGGTATTGCCTAGGTTTACTTCTAGGGTTTTTATGGCTTTAGATCTAAAATTTAAGTCTCTAATCCATCTTGAATTAATTTTTGTATGAGGTGTAAAGAAGGGATCCAGCTTCAGCTTTCTACATATGGCTAGCCAGTTTTCCCAGCACCATTTATTAAATAGGGAATCCTTTCCCCATTTCTTGTTTTTGTCAGGTTTGTCAAAGATCAGATGGTTGTAGATGTGAGGTAATATTTCTGAGAGCTCTGTTCTGTTCCATTGGTCTATATCTCTGTTTTGGTACCAGTACCATGCTGTTTTGGTTACTGTAGCCTTGTAGTATAGTTTGAAGTCAGGTAGCATGATGCCTCCAGCTTTGTTCTTTTGGCTTAGGATTGTGTTGGAAATGTGGGCTCTTTTTTGGTTCCATATGAACTTTAAAGTACTTTTTTCCAATTCTGTGAAGGAAGACATTGGTAGCTTAATGGGGATGGCACTGAATCTTATAAATTACCTTGGGCAGTATGGCCATTTTCATGCTATTGATTCTTCCTATCCATGAGCATGGGATGTTCTTCCATTTGTTTGTGTCCTCTTTTATTTCATAGAGCAGTGGTTTGTAGTTCTCCTTGAAGAGATCTTCACATACCTTGTAAGTTGGATTCCTAGGTATTTTATTCTCTTTGAAGCAGCTGTGAATGGAAGTTCATTCATGATTTGGCTCTCTGTTCGTCTGTTATTAGTGTATAGGAATGCTTGTGATTTTTGCACATTGATTTTGTATCCTGAGACTTTGCTGAAAGTGCTTATCAGCTTAAGGAGATTTTGGGCTGAGATGATAGGGTTTTCTAAATATACAGTCATGTCATCTGCAAACAGGGACAATTTGACTTCCTCTTTTCCTGATTAAACACGCTTTATTTCTTTCTCTTGCCTGATTGCCCTGGCCAGAACTTCCAACACTCTGTTGAATAGGAGTGGTGAGAGAGGGTATCCCTGTCTCGTGCCAGTTTCCAAAGGGAATGCTTCCAGTTTTTGCCCATTCAGTGTGATATTGGCTGTGGATTTGTCATAAATAGCTCTTATTGTTTTGAGATATGTTCCATCAATACCGAATTTATTGAGAGTTTTTAACATGAAGGGCTGTTGAATTTTGTCAGAGGCCTTTTCTGCATCTATTAAGATAATCATGTGGTTTTTGTCTTTGGTTCTGTTTATATGCTGGATTATATTTATTGATTTGCGTGTGTTGAACCAGCCTTGCATCCCAGGGATGAAGCCCACTTGATCATGGTGGATAAGTTTTTTGATGTGCTGCTGGATTCAGTTTGCCAGTATTTTATTGAGGATTTTTGCATCAATGTTCATCAGGAATATTGGTCTAAAATTCTCTCTTTTGTTGTGTCTCTGCCAGGCTTTGGTATCAGGATGATGTTGGCCTCATAAAATGAGTTAGGGAGGATTCCCTCTTTTTCTATTGATTGGAATAGTTTCAGAAGGAATGATACCAGCTCCCCCTTGTATCTCTGGTAGAATTCAGCTGTGAATCTGTCTGGTCCTGGACTTTTTTTTGGTTGGTAGGCTATTAATTATTGCCTCAACTTCAGAGCCTGTTATTTTTTTTTTTTTTGAGTATAAAATGCAGATTTAATGTAAATGAAGTTTCATAGCAGAGGTTAATAATTCTGAATATACATTTTGTGTAAAACATTTTCTATGAATTACATCATTGTAGTGTTTTTGACAAATAAATGGAAATTCAATTTATTTTAAATTATATAAATTTTTAACATTAAAGTTGTATTCTAGCTTTCTGCCTTACCATAAATTACATAATCATTTATTTGCCTACATTTGTATTTTCAAAACCATGCTCAATAATTGATACCGTCCTCATGACGCCTTCATTTTTTTTTTTCTGGGGAGGTATGATATTCTGTGTTTAATTTAAAAAATTAGTCATAGAGACATGTAATAAGTAGCATGAAATCACCAGCAAGTGTATCCCAGGCTTAATAAGAGAACACACATTTGTCTCTGAAGACACAAACCACAAAGGTTATTTCTTCATCTAAATTTTGATGGAATAGTTTCAGAATTCAGGAAACAAGATTTGATAGGAATATCTGGAGCTGTAGGTGAAGTGCAGGCAGTATAAGTCAGGTAAAGCAAATGTGAGCAATGTATAAATAGAAGTCTTTCCATTGAAAAACAAGACTGATGATTTCAGTATTTCCCTAAAAATATGCTCTATGAGTTTATGAATGTATACTTGAAAAAGGTCAGTATTCTCTTAGGCATGCTTTTCTTCAATTACCTTTGCATGTCTGAAACAAGCTGTTTTAATGGCAGTTTTTATCTTAAAGAATTTTTAAGAAGATTTTTTTTTTTCCCATCAATTCATCATTTATATCAGGTATAACTCCCAATGCAATCCCTCCCCCCTTCCCCCTCCCCATGATAGGCCCCGGTGTGTGATGTTCCCCTTCCCGAGTCCAAGTGATCTCATTGTTCAGTTCCCACCTATGAGTGAGAACATGCGGTGTTTGGTTTTCTGTTCTTGTGATAGTTTGCTAAGAATGATGGTTTCCAGCTGCATCCATGTCCCCACAAAGGACACAAACTCATCCTTTTTTATGGCTGCATAGTATTCCATGGTGTATATGTGCCACATTTTCTTAATCCAGTCTGTCACAGATGGACATTTGGGTTGATTCCAAGTCTTTGCTATTGTGAATAGTGTCGCAATAAACATACGTGTGCATGTGTCTTTATAGCAGCATGATTTATAATCCTTTGGGTATATACCCAGTAGTGGGATGGCTGGGTCATATGGTACATCTAGTTCTAGATCCTTGAGGAATCGCCATACTGTTTTCCATAATGGTTGAACTAGTTTACAATCCCACCAACAGTGTAAAAGTGTTCCTATTTCTCCACATCCTCTCCAACACCTGTTGTTTCCTGACTTTTTAATGATTGCCATTCTAACTGGCATGAGATGGTATCTCATTGTGGTTTTGATTTGCATTTCTCTAATGACCAGTGATGATGAGCATTTTTTCATGTGTCTGTTGGCTGTATGAATGTCTTCTTTTGAGAAATGTCTGTTCATATCCTTTGCGCACTTTTGGATGGGGTTGTTTGTTTTTTTCTTGTATATTTGTTTGAGTTTTTTGTAGATTCTGGATATTAGTCCTTTGTCAGATGAATAGATTGCAAAAATGTTCTCCCATTCTGTAGGTTGCCTGTTCACTCTGATGGTAGTTTCTTTTGCTGTGCAGAAGCTCTTTAGTTTAATTAGATCCCATTTGTCAATATTGGCTTTTGCTGCCGATTGCTTTTGGTGTTTTAGACATGAAGTCCTTGCCCATGCCTATGTCCTGAATGGTACTACCTAGATTTTCTTCTAGGGTTTTTATGGTATTAGGTCTAACATTTAAGTCTCTAATCCATCTTGAATTAATTTTTGTATAAGGAGTAAGGAAAGGATCCAGTTTCAGCTTTCTACTTATGGCTAGCCAATTTTCCCAGCACCATTTATTAAATAGGGAATCCTTTCCCTGTTTCTTGTTTCTCTCAGGTTTGTCAAAGATCAGATGGCTGTAGATGTGTGGTATTATTTCTGAGGACTCTGTTCTGTTCCATTGGTCTATATCTCTGTTTTGGTACCAGTACCATGCTGTTTTGGTTACTGTAGCCTTGTAGTATAGTTTGAAGTCAGGTAGCGTGATGCCTCCAGCTTTGTCCTTTTGACTTAGGATTGTCTTGTTAATGCGGGGTCTTTTTTGGTTCCATATGAACTTTAAAGCAGTTTTTTCCAATTCTGTGAAGAAACTCATTGGTAGTTTGATGGGGATGGCATTGAATCTGTAAATAACCTTGGGCAGTATGGCCATTTTCATGATATTGATTCTTCCTATCCATGAGCATGGTATGTTCTTCCATTTGTTTGTGTCCTCTTTGATTTCACTGAGCAGTGGTTTGTAGTTCTCCTTGAAGAGGTCCTTTGCATCCATTTCTTCTAGGTTTTCTACTTTATTTGCATAGAGGTGTTTATAGTATTCTCTGATGGTAGTTTGTATTTCTGTGGAGTCAGTGGTGATATCCCCTTTATCATTTTTTATTGCGTCTATTTGATTCTTCTCTCTTTTATTCTTTATTAGTCTTGCTAGCGGTCTATCAATTTTATTGATCTTTTCAAAAAACCAGCTCCTGGATTCAGTGATTTTTTGGAGGGTTTTTTGTGTCTCTATCTCCTTCAGTTCTCCTCTGATCTTAGTTATTTCTTGCCTTCTGCTAGCTTTTGAATGTGTTTGCTCTTGCTTTTCTAATTCTTTTAATTATGATGTTAGGGTGTCAATGTTAGATCTTTCCTGCTGTCTCTTGTGGGTATTTAGTGCTATAAACTTCCCTCTCCACACTGCTTTAAATGTGTCCCAGAGATTCTGGTATGTTGTGTCTTTGTTCTCATTGGTTTCAAAGAACATCTTTATTTCTGCCTTCATTTCGTTATGTACCCAGTAGTCATTCAGGAGCAGGTTGTTCAGTTTCCATGTAGCTGAGCAGTTTAGATTGAGTTTCTTAGTCCTGAGTTCTAGTTTGATTGCACTGTGGTCTGAGAGACAGTTTGTTATAATTTTGTTATAATTTTGTTCTTTTACGTTTGGTGAGGTGTGCTTTACTTCCAATTATGTGGTCAATTTTGGAATAAGTGTGATGTGGTGCTGAGAAGAATGTATATTCTGTTGATTTGGGGTGGAGAGTTCTGTAGATGTCTGTTAGGTCCGCTTAGTGCAGAGATGAGTTCAATTCCTGGATATCCTTGTTAACTTTCTGTCTTGTTGATCTGTCTAATGTTGACAGTGGGGTGTTAAAGTCTCCCATTATTCTTGTGTGGGAGTCTAAGTCTCTTTGTAGGTCTCTGAGGACTTGCTTTATGAATCTGGGTGCTCCTGTATTGGGTGCATATATATTTAGGATAGTTAGCTCTTCTTGTTGAACTGATCCCTTTACCATTATGTAATGACCTTGTCTCTTTTGATCTTTCTTGGTTTAAAGTCTGTTTTATCAGACTAGGATTGCAACCCCTACCTTGTTTTGTTTTCCATTTGCTTGGTAGATCTTCCTCCATCCCTTTATTTTGAGCCTATGTGTGTCTCTGCATATGAGATGGGTCTCCTCAATACAGCACACTGATGAGTGTTGACTCTTTACCCAAGTTGCCAGTCTGTGTCTTTTAATTGGAGCATTTTACCCATTTACATTTAAGGTTAATATTGTTATGTATGAATTTGATCCTGTGATTATGATGTGAGCTGTTTATTTTGCTCATTAGTTGATGCAGTTTCTTCCTAGCTTCAATTTTGGCATGTTTACATTTTGGCATGTTTTTGCAGTGGGTGGTACTGGTTGTTCCTTTCCATGTTTAGTGCTTCCTTCAGGAGCTCTTGTAGGGCAGGCCTGGTGGTGACAAAATCGCTCAGCGTTTGCTTGTCTGTAAATGATTTCATTTCTCCTTCACTTATGAAACTTAGTTTGGCTGGATATGAAATTCTGGGTCAAAAATTCTTTCCTTTAAGAATGTTAAATATTGGCCCCGACTCTCTTCTGGCTTGGAGAGTTTCTGCTGAGAGATCCACTGTTATTCTGATGGGCTTCCCTTTGTGGGTAACCAGACCTTTCTCTCTGGCTGCCCCTAACATTTTTTCCTTTATTTCAACTTTGGTAAATCTGACAATTATGTGTCTTGGAATTGCTCTTCTTGAGGAGTATCTTTGTGGCATTCTCTGTATTTCCTGAATTTGAATGTTGGCCTGCCTTGCTAGGTTGGGGAAGTTCTCCTGGATAATCTCCTGAAGAGTGTTTTCCAACTAGTTTCCATTTTCCCCATCACTCTCGGGTATACCAATCAGACGTAGATTTGATCTTTTCACATGGTCCCATATTTCTTAGAGGCTTTGTTCGTTTCTTTTTACTCTTTTTTCTCTAAACTTGTCATCTTACTTCATTTCATTCATTTGATCTTCAGTCACTGATACCCTTTCTTCCAGTTGCTCGAATCGGTTACAGAAGCTTCTGCATTTGTCACGTAGTGCTCTTGCCATGGTTTTCAGCTCTGTCAGGTCATTTAAGGACTTCTCTACATTGGTAATTCTAGTTAGCCACTCGTCTAATCTTCTTTCATGGTTTTTAGCTTCTTTGCTATGGGTTGGAACTTCCTCCTTTAGCTTGGAGAAGCTTGATCGTCTGAAGTCTTCCTCTCTCAACTTGTCAAAGTCATTGTCCATCCAGCTTTGTTCCATTGCTGGCAAGGAGCTGCATTCCTTTGGAGGGGGAGAGGTGCTCTGATTTTTAGAATTTTCAGCTTTTCTGCTCTGTTTTTTGCCCATCTTTGTGTTTTTATCTACCTTTGGTCTTTGATGATGGTGACGTACAGATGGGGTTTTGCTGTGGATGTCCTTTCTGTTTGTTAGTTTTCCTTCTAACAGTCAGGACCCTCAGCTGCAGGTCTGTTGGAGTTTGCTGGTCCAGATCCTGTTTGCCTGGGTATCAGCAGCAGAGGCTGCAGAAGAGTGAATATTGCTGAACAGCAAATGTTGCTGCCTGATCGTTCCTCTGGAAGCTTCATCTCAGAGGGGTACCTGGCTGTGTGAGATGTCAGTCTGCCCCTAATTGGGGGGTGCTTCCCAGTTATGCTACTCGGGGGTCAGGGACCCACTTGAGCAGGCAGTCTGTCCATTCTCAGATCTCAAACTCCGTACTGGGAGAACCACTACTCTCTTCAAAGCTGTCAGACAGGGACATTAAATCTTCAGAGGTTTCTGCTGTCTTTTGTTTGGCTATGCCCGTCCCCAGAGGTGGAGTCTACAGAGGCAGGCAGGCCTCTTTGAGCTGAGGTGGGCTCCACCCAGTTTGAGCTTCCAGGCCGCTTTGTTTACCTACTCAAGCCTCAGCAATGGTGGGTGTCCCTCCCCGAGCCTCGCTGCCGCCTTGCGGTGAGATCTCAGACTGCTGTGCTAGCAATGAGGGATGCTCCGTGGTGGTGGGACCCTCCGAGCCTGGCGCAGGATATAATCTCCTAGTGTGCTGTTTGCTAAGACCCTTGGAAAAATGCAGTATTAGGGTGGGAATGGCCAGATTTTCCAGTCGCTGTGTGTCACAGTTTCCCTTGGCTAAGAAAGGGAATTCCCTTATCCCTTGTGCTTCCTGGGTGAGGCGATGCCTCGCCCTGCTTCGGCTCTCGCTCGGTGGGCTGCACCCACTTTCCGACACGCCCCAGTGAGATGAACCCGGTACTTCAGTTGGAAATGCCGGAATCACCCATCTTCTGTGTTGCTCATGCTGGGAGCTGTAGCCTGGAGCTGTTCCTATTCGGCCATCTTGGAACCCTCATAAATTATGTACTTAAGAGAGCAGAAATTTTTTGCACATGAATGATCTTGGTAATAAAAACCTATCTTCTATGCTGTGTTCATACATTCTTTCTTTGATATTCACAAGAAATCTTTGAAGCTTAAAGGATAAATATTATGACCCCTATTTTGTAGCTAAAAAGACAGCCTCAAAGGTGTGATAGAAAACACTTGGGAGCCAGGACTTGAGTTCTGGCTCTTCTGGGAGAAACATGTGCATGTTCATTTAACTTCCTGAACTTCAGTTTCCTTGTTTGTAAAATGTAACCCTATTTTACAATTATGTGAAAGAATTGGATAACATATAAGGTACTATGCAAATTTCCATTTGTCACTGAAGAAGATCATGGTCAGATTATTTTAATAAATGATCACTATGTTGACAAAAGCAACTGGAATAGTAAGGAAACTCATCCATATGATATGAAATCACTCTGGGGACATAGTACTGGTATAAAAATAGACACATAGACCAGTAGAAGAGAATAGAGAACCTAGATAAAAAGTCATATAACTATAGTTAACTGGTTTTTGACAAAGATGACAAAAATATACACTGAGAAAAGGACACCCTTTTCTCAGGGTGCTGGGAAAATTGGAAATCCATATGCAAAGAATGAAACCCTCTCTTACTGTATAAAAATCAAATTATACAGATTAAAGACTTAAATGTAAGACCTAAAACTATAAAAACATGAGAAGAAAACTTAGGAAAAACTCTTCTGGAAATTGGCCTAAGCAAAGAATTAATGACTAAGCCCTCAAAAGCACAAGCAACAAAAACAAAAATAGACAAATAGGACTTAATTAAACTAAAAAAGCTTGTGTACAGGAAAAGAAATAACTTAGTGAATAGACAACATGAAGAAGGGGAGAAAATATTTGTAAAATATGCAACTGACAGAGGACTAATATCCAGAATTTACAAGAAACCCAATGCAACAGAAAACTCCAAATAACTCCGTTAAAAAGTGGGCAAAGGACATGAATAGACGTTTTTCAAAAGACATGCCAGAAAATGCGTAACATCACTAATCATCAGGAAAATGCAAATTAAAGCCACAGTGAGATATCATCTTACACCAGTCAGAATGGCTATTAAAATGTCAAAAAAGAACAGATGTTTATGAGGATCCAGAGCAAAGGGAACACTTGTACAATGTTGGTAGGAATGTAAATTGGTACAACTTCTATGGAAAACAGTATTGAGAATTCTCAAATATAGAACTACCATTCAATCTAGGAATCCCACTACTGGGTATTTACCCAAAGGAAAATAAAGCATTATATCAAAAAGATACATTCATTTATGTATTTGTTCCAGCACTACTCACAATAGCAAAGATATATAGTCTACCTAAATGTCCATCATTATATGGCTGGATAAAGAAAATGTGGTATATATAAAGAAAGGAATGCTCTTTGGCCATAAAAAGAATGAAACCATGTCTTTTGCAGCAATATGGATACAGCTGGGGGCCATTATCTTGAGTGAGACAACTGAGAAACAGGAAGTCATATACTGCATGTTCTTACTTACAACTGGGAGCTAAATAATGTGTGCACATGGACGTAGAGTGTGGAATGATAGATGTTGGAGAGTTGGAAGGGTGTGAGGGGGGTAATGAAAAATTACTTGATTTGTATAGTGTACATTATTTTGGCGATGAATACACTAAAAATCTAGACTTCACCACTATGTAATATATCCATGTAACAAAATTGCATCTTACTCCATAAATTTATACAAATAAAAATAAATAAGAAATCAGTGTTGGAAGAAACTTGGGGAATGTTTAGCTTAGAGAAAAATCAGAAGAACCTGTTAAATGTTGTTGGATATTTTCTGAAGGGCTCAGGTTCTGAAGAGCAGATTTCACTCAGTTCAAAGAACTTCCTGGCAGTGAGTTTCCCTGTTATTGGAGTTTTTCAACAAAGACCAGAGAGCCACATGTTAGGAATGTTGCAGAGGAGCAAAATTCTTCTCAGGTTAATGTCTACTCCAAGGTTCTATCATAGAAAATTAACACAATTTTAGAGTTGGGTTGCGATTCCTGGTTACCGGCCCAAAGTTCAGAGAAGCACTAATGATAATGGTCCTGTAATGGTATAAAAATTGCAAAGGATTATCTATATGATGATTTAAAAAAAATCATTTAGCAAGTATGTATTAAGCACTTACCATATTGCAGGATGATGTGCTAGGTACTGGGGCTCTTTTAAAAAGCCCTCTCTAGTGTTCAATTGTTGAACGTAAGATTCTGTTCTGCTAGCAATCATTGTCTCACATTTTGAATATACTGTTTCAGTTTTGATTTTCCCAGGTCTTATAAGGGAGGAGATAAAATGTTAACATTTCCCACTATGTATGTTTTGTTATTCCAACTGATTTAGTTTCCAATTTTGTTGGAACTTTCCTGCATAGACTTTCATTCTTCAGAGTAGAGTCAAAATGTGTTGAAATGACCTCCTACAAAAAGAAAGGGAAAATAGATCACCTAGTACAAAATGTGTTTTTGCATCCTAGGCTCTGAGGATAAAATGTGGTTACATGAGTAACGTATCAGAACCTTAATGCTATTTAAACATACGGATGGGTGCATTGTGTGTATTTTGTGTATTTAAAATTGAGATTTTTGTTTGAACATCATCTTTCATTTGGTATACTTCATGGTGATTTATCATAATAGACCGATTTAAATCATCTGAAATACCGAGACATATGAATTTTAACAATAACTTCCCCAAGGCTAGAGAAATAAGCAGGAGCTCAAACTGCTAGGTAGACTTTTTTTTTTCTTTTTTCAAACTCATATGCAAGTGTAAAACTTTTATGAGGCTGCTTTAACAAGGCCCTTTGGGACTTAGGGTTATTTATCTAAGCTCTTATTAAAAATGAAAACTTTTCTATGTTTAGCCCTGTAAAGCAAAACTGATCCTAACAATACTGTAAGCTGGAAGAGCAAACACTGGTCTCTAGACTGACTTGAAAATAAAGTCAGGAAACTTTGGGGTCTCTCCCCTGACATTAACATAATAGAATAGTGACAGCAAAGCCAGTATTTCAAAGTCTCCTTTAATTAGG
Source organism: Rhinopithecus roxellana (assembly GCF_007565055.1). Lineage (NCBI taxonomy): Eukaryota > Metazoa > Chordata > Mammalia > Primates > Cercopithecidae > Rhinopithecus > Rhinopithecus roxellana. Next base: position 138,494,332 of record NC_044552.1, on the reverse strand, counting down.
AAAATTTTACTCTACCGTGCTTATAATTTAGGCTTTGACATGACTTACTGAAATGACTTCCAGCCTTAGAATCAAGCTGTTTCACTGAGCACTCCAGTGTCTCCATTAGCGTCAGCTTGCCCCAGGACTGTGTTGCCTGGTAGAAGATCTGGGAGCACCGTTTCATTTGTGGTATCTGCACTTGTTGAAGTATCTTTGGCTTGTGCCCTTTCCCACTGAGATGTGGGGCATGAGAGAGGGGTTGTTTCTGAGATTAATGTACCAGAATCTCTCCGTACATAACCCAGCGGAAGAACTGGAGCTGCTACAGGAAAAATTTTGTAATCTTGAAATGTGTTCAGCTTTTTTGTAGGTATGTTCAGGTTAAATGAGTCTGGGTCCTATAGTAAATCTATTTTTAGACAGATCTTGGGAGCTAAGATTTTGTTGTTGTTGTTTTTGTTTTGTTTTGTTTTGTTTTGAGATGGAGTTTTGCTCTTGTCGCCCAGACTGGAGTGCAATGGCGCGATCTCAGTTCACTGTAACCTCCACTTCCTGGGTTCAAGCGATGCTCCTGCCTCAGCTGGGAATTACAGGCATCCACCACCACGGCTAGCTAATTTTTGTATTTTTAGTAGAGACGGGGTTTCACCACATTGGCCAGGCTGGTCTTGAACCCGCCCCAACACCCGGCTAATTTTTTGTATTTTTAGGAGAGACGGGGTTTCATCGTTTTAGCCAGGATGGTGTTGATCTCCTGACCTCGTGATCTGCCCACCTTAGCCTCCCAAAGTGCTGGGATTACAGGCGTGAGCCACTGCACCCGGCCTACCTTTACCTTCTTTAACATTAGTAGTACTGGTGTAAGTCATTAGAAATAATATTTCACTTAGCAGAACCTGGAGACTCTGAGTTAGTGCCTGTTTCAGAGGAAGTGAAAATGCTTCCCAGACAATAGAGGAGTAAGTGTAAAGCACATAGATGATGTTTCTAAGGAAGGAAGTACAAAACCACCAGCTGGCAATTATAGGTTAGAGTATAATGGAGACAAAGACCAAACACCAAGAAGATGATGGTGGCAGAAATATTGGCTGAAGGTCAGAGGTAGAGGCAATACAAGTATAAAACTGACAGACTGGATTAAGAAAATGTGGCACATATATACCGTGGAATACTATGCAGCCATAAAAAAGGATGAGTTTGTGTCCTTTGTAGGGACATGGATGCAGCTGGAAACCATCATTCTCAGCAAATTATCACAAGAACAGAAAACCAAACACCGCATGTTCTCACTCATAGGTGGGAATTGAACAATGAGATCACTTGGACTCTGGAAGGGGAACATCACACCGGGGCCTATTATGGGGAGGGGGGAGAGGGGAGGGATGGCACTGGGAGTTATACCTGATGTAAATGACGAGTTGATGGGTGCTGACGAGTTGATGGGTGCAGCACACCAACATGGCACAAGTATACATATGTAACAAACCTGCACGTTGTGCACATGTACCCTAGAACTTAAAGTATTAAAAAACAAAACAAAACAAAACCCTTAAACAAGTTGGGAGATGTCAGTATGAAGTTTGGGAACTACTATTCTGCTATTCTGAAAGAATCTCAGAGCAGTTGTAAATAGAGGGAAAATTGTATTGACACTTGGTTTTCAATGCTTCAACATGAGCAGCTGTTTTAACAGTTGAGTTCTTAGCCACTGTCAGGCATAGAATATTTTAATTTTGGAAAACCCAACTGTTAAAACAGCTGTTTCGTCTGATTAGACTTAAGCTGGCTTTGATTAAGTTGCAAGACCTAATGGGACCATAGCACCAGGCTATTATGGTGCTATGATTTTATGATTTTATTGGACATAATAAAAAATCTGAATGGATGTTAGGTTGAGTGTTTGGTTGGACACTGACTCTCCAAAGAAGCCACATTCCCCGGTTTGTTTCTGCCAAGTGCTAAGGCAAATAGCATGGGCTTTTTTACCTTGTTCCTAGTTAATGAAAATTACCTGAAATAAATTTGCCTTACATTTCTTGGATGTGAGCTTTTTTCCTGGCACTTAAAAGACATTTTTTCCTGATTCTATTAACATCTCTCTTAACCTCTTAATAATCTTCTCTTAATAATAGATAATATACCTACTCAGATCACCTCAAGTAGTCATTTGTGTTACTTATTTTGTATTCTTTGTTACCTAAGAAAAGAATTCAATTAATAGCAACATCTAAATTTGTCAATTTGTAGCTAATAAATTTTTTAATATCTATAGCAACTTGACTGATGCTAATGACAAAAATCTTAAATTCCAAATTTAGCACCATAGGTACCTTTCTTCATGGAAAAGACTACTTTTTAGGTTAGTTTTTTTAAAAAAATCTTAATTTAAATAACAATTGAGTTTACTTGTTAAGATAATTTGATCAGTTTCTCATGTAAAAAAGTAATGTTAATCCATATTTTAAAGCATTCAAAGATGTTTCATTTCGTATATTTTCAAAACCAAAGTAGCTCTACTTTGTGTATATCACCAAAATCGTATATATTTCTTGTAAACTATTTGAAACAATACGAGAAAAAATAGAAGAAGGCCAGCAGAATTTTTATACTCATAGCCCACACTGATAACTACTGCCAGTATTCTGGCACTCTTCTTTACTTGCACCTCTTTATGTACATATACACAGAAGGATATGGCTAGAAAATTTAAGTTTGCATAGGCTAAGTGTAGTTATATGTGCTGTTCTTTATTTTTTTAACTTATCAAAATATTATGACTATCTTTCCATGTCAGTTTAGATCTACAGTCATCATTTACGCATTGATTTTTAGAGGTCTCATACTTTAAAGCAATGACTTATTTTTGCTAGTTTCTAAAACTCAATATTGTAAGTAATTAGGAAGCAAAATTGAAGAATATGCTTGGGGGTCTTAATAAAGAGATGAACTCAGATATCAAAAGTATAATTTTGCTGCTTTCACTGAAAAATGTATGTGTTTATCTTATTAAACTAAAGCAAGTTTATATATTTTAGATATCATCAAAATTTAAGCAAAAGTATTTTGGTTACAAATTATTATATTTTTGTTATTTTAAAATAAAAAATAAGCATTTTTATTCAGATCATCTGGAAACATTGTGCTTTCTTCCTATATCCTAGGATACCCTAGACTGATAATTATAAGCTTTCCTCACTTTAACATTCATAAATATTTCTCATTAAATGTATGAATTGATTCAGAGGAGGACAGTTGTTTTAATATTCACAATATGATGTTTTAAAAAATAGTACAAGTTGTTTTTTTTTTTAAGCTCTTTTAACATTGGTAAATTCAGATGCCTAACTACCTTTCACAGCTTTCTTACAATTACTTTACATTTCTAGAATACTGATTTCTTGAGTAACTATATTTAACTCCTTCCTCACCCCCTGCCACACAAAGTTATGCAGTCAGCCTTCAGTATCCATAGGTTCCTTATCAGAGGATTAAGCCAACCACAGATGGAAAATATTCAGGGATTTAAAAAAAACAAAAACAAAAACAAAAACAATAAAAAAATACAAATTTAAAAATACAGTGTAACAAGCTATTTACATAGTATTTACATTGTGTTAGGTATTATAAGTAATCTCAAGATGTCTTATATGGGAGGATATATGCGGGTTATATGCAAACACTACACCATTTTAAGGGTGTAGTGAGCACCATGGATGTTGTTATCTGCAGGTTGTCATGGGGGAATCCTGGAACCAATCCCCTATGGATACTTAGGGATCACTGTACACACATAAAAACCAGGGACTGGTTTTTATGGAAGACAGGTTTTCCACAGACCATAGTGGTAGGGGGATAGTTTAGGGATGATTCATGCGCATTACATTTATTGTGCAATTTATTTCTATTGTGGGTTGGTGCAAAAGTAATTGCAATTTTTGCTATGACTTTTAATGACAAAAATCCCAATTACTTTTGCATCAACCTAATATTGTTAGGTTGTAATTCATAATGAAATAATTATACAACTCACCATAATGTAGAATCAGTGGGAGCTCTAAGCTTGTTTTCCTACAACTAGACAGTCCCATCTGGGGGTAATGGGAGACAGTGACAGATCATTAGGCATTAGATTCTCATAAGGAGCACACAACCTACATCCCTGGCATGCACAGTTCACAATAGGGTTCCGGCTCCTATGAGAATCTAATGCTGCTGCTTATCTGACAGGAGGCAGAGCTCAGGCGGTAATGTAAGTGATGGGAAGTGGCTATAAATTCAGATGAAGCTGTGCTGGCTTGGCTCACAGGCCGGTGTCGGTCTGTGTTCCAGGGGTTGGGGACCCCTGCTGTACAGGGTTGATTATGCACATTTTAAGTGTCTTTTGTATACCTTGGAACCAAATACTGAGGCTAGCCTCTTCAAAATGAACAGAATGTAGATTAATGAAATCCGACTATCAGAGATAGTTCATTTTAAGGGTGTCGTGACAAGGAAAGAGAAGCTAAGAATTTTATAATTTTTAATAAAAAATAGTGGCTTTTGTAAGTTTTAATGAAATTCTTCTTAGGTTTTAAAGCTGCCTTTTAAAAATATTTTGTTCTACCTCAGAAAAATTTAGCAAATATTTTTCTCTTGGACTCAAGATACTCTTCAGGGAGGAGATGACTTTTGGTGCATAAAGTCTTTGAATAAAAATGGATCATATTTTCCAGTTTCAATAATCAGACCTCGCTACAAGTCAGCTAATGAGTAAATAACAGATATAAAATTTAGAAGACTGTCAGGACTGACCTGGTAGATTTTGTTGGTTATATTTATTTTATGTGGGTACATACAAATCAAATTCTTATAGGAGAATCAAATCCAAGTTGGTAGAAATGAATTTTTCTCTATGCCAAATAACTCTGGAAATTGATTCTCCTACTTTAAATGGGTGTGGCCAGTTTTGTGTGTGTGTGTGTGTGTGTGTTTTTTTTTTTTTTTGTACTATAACATTGTGTTGTCTTTTATTCAATCATACAAATTTGGGGATTCCTGAATAAGCTTTTACCTGTAGCAGAAACAACAGATTTCAGAACATTAGTAACTTCTCATTTATATAGCTTTTTAAAATAATTTTATAGCATATGCTTTCAAACAATACTCTAAAACATATATGTTTTCAATGTTAACTGGTAATGATTTTATTTCTATCATAGCTTATTTAAGAGAACAGTTACTTTAGAAGGATAGACTAGACATGTATTTCTTTTTAAAAATATAATTTTTGGTTATGTGAATGATTCATGTTCAGATTTCAAAGATAGAAAATGTCCTAAAGTGCATTATTTTATTTATATCACTTCTTGAAAGTATAGCAGTCTGCAACATAAATGGTACAACAAAGAATACCAAACTATATTTTTATGTACATTTAAATTTACAGAATTATGTACCATTTTTAAGTATCTTAACTAAAACCAGGGTATTTCCAACATATAACTTATGTTTTTATATGATTATTTTTAAGAGCAGACTTAAAATCAACTGTACTAGAGTTACGTTGACATGTGACTTCACAAAAGGTATAAAGGCTTAAACTTGAGGGCATTTTCCAAAATCAAGGGCTCTTGCACAGGGGGCATGAGATCTTGGTATCTGGATTCTCATCTCTTCCCATGGAGGGAGGGACAGAATTCTTAGTCATTAGGATTTGTCTTCTAATGGGTCAGAGAAATCCACTTATGATTTAGGGTTATGAAATTCAGTCACTAGTAGCTAAGATACCAAGATTGATCGGGCCTCATGCATCTGAATTGAGTTATACCATTGCCAACTGCCCTCTTGTGAAGGAACAGTATCTGGGTTTCCAAAGGAAGGGCATCCAAGGATAGACTGGGGAAGAGATATAAAAGGAAGCCAAGGATACTAAAGATGATGGTACTCTGTGAGGGTAGGAATGGAACTCTGTGGTTGCATATGATGCAGACAACCAGAACCCACCCTGTTCTGAAGGCATGGGCTGAGAGAGCTCTGCTAGATCATCTTTCTCTTTTCTGCTGAGACCAGACATGGTTTCACCATCTATCTCTGGTCTCATCATCTATTTCAGCACAATCACTCCAACCAATTTGAACTGAAAAATGAAGACCTATCCCAGGTCTAGGAAATCATCAAAGAAGAAAACGCCAAACATTTGGAATACCTCTATTACAACTCCAAATAAAGCATCTATAAATAATGCCATTTTATCAATACTAGTAGTATCAATATTAATAATGTAAATATATTTCCTGACTTTTTAAAAAAATTCTTTCTGGCAAAAATAAACCTTAAAAAGACATCAAGAGTATTTAAAAAAATAGAGACCAGGTGTGATAGCTCATGCCTGTAATCCCAGCACTTTGGGAGGCCAAGACAGGAGGATCGCTTGAGGCTAGGAGTTCCAGACCAGCCTGGGCAACATAGCAACACCCTGTCTCAATATTTTAAAAAAAGAAAACATCTTTAATCCTTGCTGTGTACCTTATGCATGCTAAAAACTTTGCATTCACACTGGCAAAGGACTTCCACTTTGGGACAGAGTGGGTAATGCTGATTAACGAAAGTGTCAGCTGAGTTTGGCCTCTATGGGACAGGGAATCTAGTAATGCCAAGTGTTATATTTACTTATGAGAATGTTATTAGAGTGGACCTAATTTATTATGTCTCAACCCTCATACTTTGACTGCCAGTTACTTAGGAGGGTGATTAGAGGATTGGAAATGCATTTCTCAGCCTCCTAAGTTTTTAACTGATTTCCTCTGATAATATAATAGAACATAGTAAAAATGTGAGCCAAAATACCTTATTTTTGAAAACTTTTCATAAGTGGTTATATTTATTAATGTGCTAACAAATATTATGATATATAATTAGAAGTTAGTTCAAAATGGAACTATTTTAATTATTTTGTCAAAAAAATGGCAAATTAGAAAAAGAGAATTTTGACTGAAAAGCGGTGATCCTTACTCAGGGTTCCATGAATCTTGAAAACATTATGCTAAGTGAAAGAAGCCAGACCAAAAAGGCCACATATTGTATGATTCCATTTATATAAAAGAAGGGAATGAATGGACTTGGAGAGGGGGGTGATCTGGGAAATACCCAAAATTATATGCAAAATCCTCTTTGTAAAATGAAAGTTGAGGGGAGAGAGTCCCTAGTTTTTTTTTGTTTGTTTTTTGTTTGTTTGTTTTGAGACAGAGTCTTGCTCTGTCACCGAGGCTGGAGTGCAGTGACGTGACCTCTACTCACTGCAACCTCTGCCTCCTGGGTTCAGGCAATTCTCCTGCTTCAGCCTCCTGAGTAGCTGGGACTACAGATGCCTGCCACCATGCCTGGTTAATGTTTTGTATTTTTAATAGAGACAGGGTTTCATCGTGTTAGCCAGGATGGTCTCGATTTTCTGACCTCGTGATCTGCCCGCCTTGACCTCCCAAAGTGCTGGGATTACAGGCATGAGCCACCGTGCCCAGCGGAGAGTCCCTAGTTTTAACCATATTGTCATTGAGAACTATGACCTTCAAAATTGTTTAAAAATCACTACTTGAAAACCTTTTTAAAAATGAATTTCTGTCCTTTGTCCTCTTTTTATAAATTCATATATGTTCTTTCTGTCAATAAGAGTTTCTGCCCTCTGCCTGTGATTTAAAAATTTTTTTTGTTAGCAATACAATTTTTTAAAATTATAAAACCCTTATAGATTATGGGTTTGTAGTAGTTTTTTAGAGTTTTTGGCAGTATTTATTTTATTTTTACATATATGCCTGTAATACATCTTGAATTTATTTTTGAAAATAATATAAGATAGGCTTTTAAATTTATTTTCTTCCAGATGAGTGGTTATTTGAACCTATCACCCTTAATAAATTATCAATTTTTCTGTCCTCAAATTGTGATAGTATATCGTGGGTAAACACCATAGAAATATGTTACATTTCATTAGGGTCTATTTTTGGATTTTGTGTTTTGTTCCATGAATCTATTTGTCTACTTCTATATCAATACCATGTTGACTTGATTACATTAGTTTTATTATATGTTTTGGATCTGGAAAGCAAGTATGCCTATGGCATTCTTTTTGAAATGACCATGGTCATTTTCAAACATTTATTCTTGTGAGTAATATTATTTTATCCAGTTCCAATGAAAACCAACCCCTTTGGGATTCTAACTGAAATTACATTAAATTAAAATATAAATTTTGGGACCATTGACATTTTTATGAGATGAAGTATATCTTTCCATTTTTTCGTGTCTTGTTTTACGTTCTTGAGTGAGGTTATATAGTCTAATTTCTGTAGCTCTTTGTCTTTTTTGTTAAATTTTCTAAGTTTGTTTTGTTTTGTTTTTAGAGAGGGTCTCACTCTGTCACTCGGTCTGGAGTGCAGTGGGACGATCTTGGCTCACTGCAACCTCCACCTCCTGGGTTCAAGGAATCCTCCTACCTCAGCCTCCCAAGTAGCTGAGCCCACAGGCGTGTGCCACCATGCCAGTCTACTTTTTTGTATTTTTAGTAAAGACAGGGTTTCACTATGTTGCCCAGGCTGGTCTCAAACTCCTGAGCTCAAGCAATCTGCCCACCTCGGCCTCTCAAAGTGTTGGGATTAGAGTCGTGAGCCACTGCACCTGGCCTCTTTCTAAGTGTTTTTATAATGATGTTCTTATTGTAAAAGAGGAATATTTTTCCTATTTTTAGGCTTCACTTCCGCCCCACCCCACCCTACCCCCACCCCCACCCCTGCCCTATGTAATAGAGAGATTCTTGCTTTTTACATAAATATCTTGGGCACATTTTCTTCTCTCTTGTTGTTAACACAGTCTCTCAGACTTTCTAAGTAAAACAGTCATATCACCAGGGGAAAAGGGGATTAATTTTAACATCTCCTTTACAAGAAAATGTTAATCAATGACAGTGACCACTCCTACTTCCTGATTTCAATTGTGATAATTGTATGTTTTGCCATTTATAATTTGATTTTGAGTATTGCTTACAAACTGATGAGGAAAGGCCTAATAATTAAGGCTACTGATGGCATTCCTGAAGTTGTACAATGAAGGACCTCTGCAAATGACTCAACACAATTGAAAATAAGATAAAATTTTTAAAATGCAATTCACAGCAAATCCAAACAGCCAACAAATATATGAAAAGAAACTCTAGTTCACTAAAATTAAGCAAATATAAACCAGATGAATAGCACAAAATAATTTTACTTCCATCAAACTTTAAAAATCCCAACTGTTAGTTCATTGTTGGTGGGAGTATGGGGCAAAGAGTACTCTGATGACTGGTTGTGGAAATGTGAATTGGCAGACTTTCCAGAAATATCTATTAAAATTAAAAAATGCATATACACATCAATCTGATATTACTGCTCTTGAGATGCTATTCCAAACAAATTAGAGTACCAGAATGTAAAGAAATGTAAGCAAGGACCTTATTGTAATATTGTTCATAGCAGGGAAAGAAAACTGGGAGAAAAGATAACCAAAGTATAGTATTTTAGACGTACACACCTAGATGTGTTATATAACCATTAAAGAGAGTGAATTATTAGTCCCAGAGCAGTTGATCTGAGGTCAGAGAGTGGTCAGTGGATAGTGAGAGATGGAGTGGGGGGCAGGGGAAGTAGGGAGAGGTGAGGGAGGTTAAAAGGGGGAGAATGCAGTACAACATGGAATTTGGCAAATATTTCTTAAACAGGACACAAAAAGTGGTAAGCTTCAAAAATACAAAAGCTTGATTACATCAAAATTAAGAACTTTTTAAGCGTGTGCTTATCATATGACCCAGCAATTGCATTTTGGGGGCTTTTATCCTGGAGAAATGAAAACTTAATGTTCACCCTGAAACCTATACACAGATGTTCATTGCAGCTCGTAGCTGTTATAATAGCCCCAAACTGAAATCAGCCCAAATGTCCTTCAGTAGATGAATGGATAAACAACTGTGATTATATTCCATGGAAATTTACTCAGCTATAAAAAGGAATGAAAGCTGGGTATGGAGTTGAGTGGCCTGTAATTGCACCTACTCTGGAGACTGAGGCGGGAGGATTGCTTGAGGCCAGGAGTTTGAAACTAGCCTCGGCACTATAGTGATCCATCTCTTACTTTTTTTTTTTTTTTAAACTTAGTCTGATGTAACAGTGCACGTCTCTAGAACCAGCTTCTCAGGAGGCTGAGGTGGGAGGATCACTTGAGCCCAGGAATTTAAAACTGCAGTGAGCTATGATCACGCCACTGCACTCCAGCCTAGGTGACAGAGCAGGACCCCATCTCTTTTTAAAAAAGAAAATAGGCCGGGCGCGGTGGCTCAAGCCTGTAATCCCAGCACTTTGGGAGGCCGAGACGGGCGGATCATGAGGTCAGGAGATCGAGACCATCCTGGCTAATACGGTGAAACCCCGTCTCTACTAAAAAATACAAAAAACTAGCCGGGCGATGAGGCGGGCGCCTGTAGTCCCAGCTACTCGGGAGGCTGAGACAGGAGAATGGCGTGAACCCGGGAGGCGGAGCTTGCAGTGAGCTGAGATCCGGCCACTGCACTCCAGCCTGGGTGGCAGAGCAAGACTCCGTCTCAAAAAAAAAAAAAAAGAAAGAAAATAATATGAACTGTTGATACAATTACTTGGATGAATCCTGAGGGAATTGTGGTGAGTTAAAAAAAAAAGACTACGTATTATATGATTCTACTTATGTAACATTCTTGAAATAACAAAATTATAAAGATGAAGAACAGATTAGTGGTTGCCAGTGGGTAGGGAGTGGAAGAGATGGGGAAGGGAGGTGGTTGTGCCTCTAAAGAGTTACCTTAAGAGATCCTCATAATGGAACTGTTTTGTATGTTGGCTGTTCAGTGTTAAAGTGGTCACATGAGTCTGCACATGTGAAATAATTGCCTAGAAGTAAATACACAGAGACACACACAAATGAATGCATATTTAAACATGAGGTTTAAAAAAGGTTGGTGAATTATATCAATGTTGATGTAGTTATCCCAAATGTTACCATTGGGGTAGCTGGGTGTAGGATAGACAGCATCTCTGTATTTCTTACAAATGCATGTGACTCTACACTTATCTCAGAATAAAAAGTGGGAAGAAATGGTTTAAATATTGAAAATGGAAAAAATTAAGGACAAGGGAGAACAGATGCCAGTTTGACAGAGTAAATCATTTCAGGCTTGATTTTTCCATTTGGGGCAGGGAATTGAAATAAAAGGTTAATAAAATAGAAATAAGCATGAAAAAATATTTTTAAGGTAGTGAACTACATAGTATAGAGGCCAATTTGTCTCACATTTTGTTTGCAAGTAAAAATTTTCTAGAATTAATTACAATAGCAACCATAATATGTTTGAGTTTCTGTTGGCAATTTTTACTAGTTCTAGTAGTTCACTGTTACATAATTAAATCAGTGCATTCAACATTCATCTATCTTGATTAGAAAGAGCCAAATAGATCTATAGGTATCCCTAGAGCTGATTTAATTTTTCCACAGATTCTCTTTTTTTTACTTTTTTTTTTTTTTTTTTTTTTTTGAGACGGAGTCTTGCTCTGTTCCACCAGCTGGAGTGCAGTGGCCGGATCTCAGCTCACTGCAATCTCCGCCTCCCGGGTTCACGCCATTCTCCTGCCTCAGCCTCCGGAGTAGCTGGGACTACAGGCGCCCGCCACCTTGCCCGGCTAGTTTTTTTTTTTTTTTTTTGTACTTTTTAGTAGAGACGGGGTTTCACCGTGTTAGCCAGGATGGTCTCAATCTCCTGACCTTGTGATCCGCCCGCCTAGGCCTCCCAAAGTGCTGGGATTACAGGCTTAAGCCACCGCGCCCGGCCTGTTACATTTAAATATAATATACATACCATAACATTTGTTCTTTTAAAGGGTACAATTCAGTGGTTTTAAATATATTCACAAGGTAGTATCATTATCTAATTTCAGAATGTTTCTGTCACCCTAAAATGAAACTCTACCCACTAGCAATCACTCCCCATTCCTCCTCCCAGCCCCTGACAACCCCTAATCTGCTTTCTATCTTTATGGATTTGCCTATTCTGAGCATTTTATATAAATGGAATCATACAGTATGTGGCATACAGATGAGAAATGCCTTAAAAGACATACCAGTCAGTTGCAATATATGGATCTTATTTAGTCCAAACTCAAACTGTAAAAAAAATTAATGAGTCAGTTGAAGATATTTGAGCACTAACTACAGACTTGATATGAAAAAATTTTTACTTTTTTCAAAGTGTAATAAATTATATTGTGGGTATTCTTTTTAAAAAAATCTATCTTTAATAATACATACTGAATTATTTCCTCATGAAATGAATGATATGTTGTCTGGGATTTCTTCCAAAATAATTCAGATGGGTTGGTGGGTAGCGTGTGGAGATACAAATGAAACAAAGTTGGCCATGTGAGAATAATGGCTTGAAACTGGGTCTTGGGTACATGGGGTTCATTACACTTTTCTCTCTTATTTTCATATTGTATTTGAAATTTTCCATAATGAAAAGTTTTTTAAAATCTGAAGAAGCAGCTGGCCTCTTTAGATGGACTCCTAATTATTATGTTCTTAATGATATCACTTCTAATTATGCAGTTTCTGACAGGCTTGTTTGTAGGGTGGATTCTCATCTTCTTCTTCTTCTTTTTTTTTTTTTTTTTTTGAGATTGAGTTTTGCTCTTGTTGTCCAGCCTGGAGAGGAGCAATGGCACTATCTCGGCTCACCACAACCTCCGCCTCCCAGGTTCTAGCGATTCTCCTGCCTCAGTCTCCCGAGTAGCTGGGATTACAGGCATGCGCCACCACACCTGGCTGATTTTTTGTGTTTTTAGTAGAGATGGGGTTTCTCCATGTTGGTCAGGCTGGTCTTGAACTCCCAACCAAAGGTGATCCACCCACCTCGACCTCCCAAAGTGCTGGGATTACAGACGTGAGCCACTGTTCTCTTCTTTAATGAAAGTGTTCCCAGTCTAATTTCTGTGTTCTCAGCAACTGGTGTCTCGCAATGATAACAAGCATTTATAAAAGACAAAATTTCTTATTTTTTTGGCATTGAAGTAATACATTTAATTTTGAGACTGCCTTATTGGTATCTTATTTAAATGAGAACCATTTTCCCCATGCTTTTTGATGTGTAGGAGATTTGCCTTGACAAACTTACAGGTCATATGGGCAAAGTTTGAAAGGCATGGTATTTAGGAATTGTGCACTTGAATTCTCTCAAGAGCCCTCTAATTCAAAGAGAATTAAAGACCAATTTTGCCTTTTGTGATTTAAAAGGGTCAAATTTTTCTTCTGTCATTTTCAAAGAAAAATGTTCTTGTGGATACTGTTCATTACTTGATGAATTTTGTTTTGACAAACAGTCGTTTGTGTGTGCATTTTTTCAGGGTCTATTTTTATTTAATTAATGCTTTTGAAATACTTTAAGTATAATGCATTCAATATGGCTAATCAGAACAGACATTCCAATATATTTAGATGTTTCAAAACGTTGTATTCCTAAGAGTGGCTTATAAGAATTTCAAAATTTTGGTTATGTATTAAATAGATGAATGTTTATAAAATTTCTATCACTAAGTTGTTGTCATTTGCTTGTTTTGCTAGTTTGAGAGCTTAAATTGATGGACGTATCATTGGTATAGCTTTGAAATTGAGCATCTAAAATGTACAGGTATAAGCAACATAATATTTCAATATCTTTAATATGCTCTTTGCTTTCTTGGGTTCTTCTAGGTTTGAAGAGTTCAAATTATCTACTAAAATATGAGAAATGAGGTTTAAGTTAAATATTTTCATCTTGAACTCTGTCATACATACCATTTTTTTCTTCTCTAAACGATAATATGTTAGATTCCTTTTAAATATTTTAATTTGGATAGAGTTGTTATATCATTTCTGTTTGTCATTTTAACCTGTGTTAGATTAAACGACCTCCATGTTTCCTAGAAGACTGTATCACCTTTCTATTTACTCAGGTTCTTTTCTTGATATTGATTGGTTTGATTCATTCTCAATTTCACTATTTTTGTTAGAAGTGATAGAAAGTGACCTTTTTCTCCCTTCTCAATGCCTCTTTGAAAATAGATAGGCCATAGTTGCTTCTCTAGGGAATTTTGACAAGGCAAAAGTTTAGAAATAAGGATGGTGTGTCCTCTACTTGTATTTTGGTCAGTTAGACTAAGGTTGTCTGACTGACAGTTCTGGTCTCCTAGGAAAGCTTTTCCTCTCTCAGTACTTTAAAAATCACAGAAGTAAGTTTCAATTGATGTTTCGTTCATTGTCCCTTTTGAAGTATCTTTCTTATTGACTTATAGTGGATAATTACTGATTTAGGTCCAATAGTCTGTGATGTCTTTGTAGGAAATACCAGAAATGTTCCAGATTCTGCCCTATGGTTGTTAAAATGCTTGTATCAACAGACATTTGTATTGATATTTAATGTCAGTTGATACTGAATGTCAACTCAATTGGGTTGAAGGATGCAAAGTATTGATCCTGGGTGTGTCTGTGAGGATGTTGCCAAAGGAGATTAACATTTGAGTCAGTGGGCTGGGAAAGGCAGACCCACCCTTAATCTGGGTGGGCACCATCTAATCAACTGCCAGCTCAGCCAGGATATAAAGCAGGCAGAAAAACATGAAAAGGCTAGACTGACTTAGCCTCCCAGCTTACATCCTTCTCCCATGCTGGATGCTTCCTGTTCTCAAACACTGAACTCCCAGTTCTTTAACTTTGGGACTGGGACTGTTTTCCTTGCTCCTCAACTTGCACACAGCCTATTGTGGGATCTTGTGATTGTGTGAGTTAACACTCCTTAATAAACTTCTCTATATATCTGTCTATCTTATTAGTTCTGTTTCTCTAGAGAACCAAGACTAATATAATATGTGAGTCATGGGCAGAGTTGCAAGTGACACCTCTGGCTTTGTCAACATATGTCCTAAATTCCACATAATGAGTTTGGTGATTGTTTTAGGATATACTGTATAGATTCAGTATGCTAAGTCATTTCATCCTCTTTCCATTTTGTTCTCTTTTCTTTATTTCTTTCTCCCTAAATTAAAAAAAAAAAAAAAAAAAAAAAAGATGAAAACTTTACCTGAAGTTTTGAGGGAAAGTTACCTGTAGTTCTTACTCTCCTAAACAACTAATTTCATTTTTTATTTATTACTTCCTTTGTTCATATGTATGAATGCTTCCTGTGATTAAAGTAATATTTTATGTGATTGAAACATTAGAAATAAGTCCTGAGACTCATGAAAAACATACTGTGGGAATAGAAATAGCAGGATGAACATTAGGAATTTGAGCCATATTAGACCCAGCTAGTTTGTCTAATTTCAAAAATAAGATTGTTCAAATTATTTTAAGATGAAGTGTTTTGAGATATCTAGAACTTACCCTATAATTTGCCTTTGGGGTTTTTAATCTCTTTGGGTGGAATTAAATAATGCTTAATATACTTTTGCCTTGTTCATGGAGTATTAAAAAGAATAGGATTTAGATGGTAAAGATCATGCTTGAGATTTTTTTTCCTATCATTTATTGGGTCTGTGATCAAGATAATGCTCGTTTCCTTTATGTGCTTCAATGGGAATAAAAATTGTTAAATCACAGAATATTTTAAGGATTAAGTTTAAAATGCCAGTGTTGGATTTACATACCATGCAAATGTCTGTGTAGAGACATTGGTAACTCACTTGATAACTAATTGTATCTTTTTTGTGACTGTGTTTATCATTACTGTGACAATGTCCTTCTGTATAAATTTTGATAGTTTGATGCATTGGACAGGTTGTGTACCTGACTCAAAGGTCCTGTGAGGAAACTAGGCTCCAGAGTGCTTGTCCATGATCACTCGCTGGTGAGTGACAAGGCAGTGCCAGTGTATTTTTATTTCTATTTAAGTGTCCATTTTTGATAGATCGTACCATAGCCATTTAGCAGCATATTGAAACTCTAAGGCAGCACTTAAAATTTCCTTTGTCTGAACCAGAAATCACATCAACAGCATAATGTTAACTTGTTTCTGATTACAAAAATAAAACTTGGAAAATAAAAGGGTAAAGAAGAAAATGTAAAAACCAGATTATTATTTTCCTGTAGTGGAAACAACCGTGAGTGTATTGCCTCTTCATCTTTTTTTCTCATCACATGGTTATTTTCACTTACTCTAACATGAGTATTTTTCAATGTCTATTTTACTACCTTTCCTAGTCAAGTTTTGAAGTAAATACACACATACACACACACACACACACACACACAATAAATTAGCATCTTTTTTGTTTGTTTTTTTGAGACGGAGTTTCACTCTTGTTGCCCAGGCTGGAGAGCAATGGCACAATCTCGGCTCACCGCAACCTCTGCCTCCTGGGTTCCAGCAATTCTCCTGCCTCAGCCTCCCAAGTAGCTGGGATTACAGGTGCACACTGCCACCACACCCAGCTAATTTTTTGTGTTTTTAGTAGAGACGGGGTTTCTCCATGTTGATCAGGCTGGTCTCGAACTACCGACCTCAGGTGATCCACCAAATAACTTCTTAAAAAAAGGTCAAAATACTCAACTATATTTTGCAAGCCAAAGGGTTATCTTGCAGAAGAAGTAGGCACTTGCAGATTCAGTTATTAAAGTCCTGCTTATGGTTTGCTTGGAGAGGATAATATATACAGTGCCCTCAGCAGTCATTGTGGTGTGGTGCGAATAGCACAGGCTTTGCATTCAGGCTGACCTGATTGAATCCTGGTCCCACTACTTGCTAATTGCATGATGTTGGACAATCACTTAACTTCTCTGACCTTTGGTTTCCTGTCTTTAAAATGGGATGAATGATGCATACCATTCAGGGCTGCTTTAGGATTAGAGACAGCAAATATAACTAAAGTGCCTGACCTGGTGTCTGGATGTGTTAGCCATAGGATAAGTGATAGTCAGAAGAAACCTAAGGCCTTAGGCTTACAAAACTGAAGTAATTTTGTAAAAATTAAAGGCAACCATGTTATAGCCGTAATTAACTAAGTAACTGTGTCTTCAAAATATTTATTTGCATAATTTACCATTTTCCCTTTCTCTTGCAAATATGTTACTGCCCAAAGAGGAATGGAAAATGATGAAAAAGTGACTGTCTGGAGATGCTTTCTACCCTGGCAGGCCATGGTCCAGGCTACAGTGTTTACCTCATTTCAGGAAGGTCCAAAGCATGATGGGCCTGGAATAGGTCTTAGAGATTCACTGATGAGTTCCCAAGGAACATTCACAATCCAGGGCAAGAGATTCAATTCAGAAAATGCAAAAACCTTTTCACCATACTTTTAAAAAAAATTCAGAATACGCTTCAGTGAACCCTATTGTGGGTGGCAGGAGTTGGGGTCAGGGGTATAAATTCTGAAAACTTGAGTTGTTTTATTGAACATAACAAATGTTGGGGAAAATTAAAAAGATATTTCTTTTAGCCAGTAAGAGGTTAATACCTGACTGTGTCTGCAGAAAAGCAACGTTGAGGCAATTTTTAAATCTTTATTTCCAAATAAGATGAGAAAGTTAGAGGAAATCACTCATGTCTGATCTAGAAAGAATTAGAGACATAGACATATCCCAAATAAGAATACTAGTAAGGCATTTGTTTCCTTTATAAAAACTTGCCTAATACCATACTTATATCACTTACAAATGCCTTACTAGTATGTAAGTGATGTAAGTATGGTATTAGGCAAGTTCTTATAAAGGAAGCAGGGCAATATCTCTAAGAAAATGATACGTAAGTGGGTCTCACAAGATGAACAGAAATTCAGCAGCAAGGGTAACTGCCTTCCAGGCCCAGTTAACTGTATATGTAAGTCAACAGTGGATTATGGAGAGCATGAGGAAGGAGTGTGGGTAGAAAGTGAGCTTAGAGCCACTGCACTAGTACTAAGTTTGAATTACGGAAAAGACAGCAATGTTTTAATTTTCATTCAAGAGAAATGTCGAAAATGTTATATAATGAGCAAAAGCAAAAAGAATAGCAGAGCCAGTCAATCAATATAAGATGATTTTTAAACACAGAAAAGACACTTAAATGTGCCTTTGCCTATGAAGGAGTGAAGGACATGCCATCCCAAAATATGTCAGATTGGTATATTGATTGTTTAGAGGTGAAAAACTTTGGAGAAATTGGAATTTCATGAGGCTATGTGGACGGGATGCCTTCCTGAGCTAGGAGCTTCTGTATACAGAAGAGACACTGAATGAAATTGCCAAGATGATGATGTATATCCCCAAGGAGGAACAACTCTTTTCTTCCCAAGACTGCAAGCCTATTTCCCAGAGGATTAACCACTTCCTGTCAGGAAGGCTAGATGAAGACTTTCTGGAGCTGCCTTTCTTCCACTAACAGGACCCTGGGACCTGTAGGAGCACCCCGTTTGGGACTGTGAGGTGCTTGAAGGGGTGTGGACTGGCATCCAGCAGTCACTAACACATAACTGGTGTGTAAAAGGCAGGCATTACATTAGAAGCATAGTCAATCCTTTTTTTGGAGGTCCCACTGAGATAGGAACTTGGATCACTGGATTCAAAGATCACTTGGTGCCTTAAAGACACGCATTCCGAAGTGGAATGTGGTTGAAGAAAGTGGGCCAGGTGGTTGAAGAAAGCCATGTGGAAGCTCAACAAATCCCAAGGGCTTATTATGATGCTGCAGATGGTCTCCTTAGCATCTCAGCTCTTCTGCAAGGAAGAGCTTGGGTGTTAGGCCTCAGAGGCTGTAAGGTCCTCGGGTTACAGAGCAGGAGAGAATGAAGTTCTGTGACCCAGGGGTGGAGAGTACACTCTAGGTTTGCAGGCTGGTGGTACTCCCAGAGGAAAACCAAGCTGCTTCTGTTGTGAGCGGATCAGCAAAGAGCCTCAGGCTGAAGGGAAAAGTGCACAGAGGAAGATATTTTACAAATCAGGGCAGTTTAGGCCAAGACTTACTATGCTCTACAAATTTTCGAGGGGGGTGGGGAACTTTTTACAAACAAGTAGGGGTCTTGACATGTTATATATAAAGATTAAAATTTTTGATTTTTCTAAAAAAAAAAAAAAAATTAAAGGGCAAGGTTTGTCCTTTCCTGCCTGCAGCAAGCAATCAAGATTCCTCTGGGAAGAGCACCCTCTCGATACAAAGGTGAGAAAACAGCGCTTATCACCAGAGACTTGGAATTGGAGGCTGCAATGGATCTGAATAAACATATTTACCTTATCTTCCATCTGTTTTACACACCCCCACACCATATATCTCCAGTGACTCCCCTGAAAAATTTACTTCCTCTAGCCAGATTTTCCTTGTCCTGTTATGTTTCTTATACTTATCACTCTGTGCCTAAAAATGTATAAAAGCATCTTGCTTTGGCTACTTCTTTGGACTTCACTTGCTTGTAAAGATCCCCGTGTACATGTAAAACTAATAAAATTTGTAGACTTTTCTCTTGTTAATCTGCCTGGTGTCAGTTTGGCTCTCAGATCCAGCTGAAGAGCCTACTAAGAGCTAAAAGGGCAATGGAGGTGATCTGTTCTCCTCTACACTAAAACTGGACCAGTGTCTTATTCCAGTCCAACTAGTTGGCCAGTGCTTCAAAGGAGAGTGAATTCCATTACCCCACATCAGAAATCTGTTAGCATAATAAGTAACCTGATTGATAAAACATCTAAACCATTTGCCATGACTTGTTCTGTAAAGTGTTTAAAATCCATCATGCCCCGAACCACTGATTCTCTCCAAGTTTCCATTATTCACCACTGATTTAGTTAAAGATCGCTTTTCAGAAAGAAGTTTATAGAAGTGGCAAAAAATACATATATATTTATATAAACAAATATAAATATTATATACATATATCTTTAAATTTAGTGATAAGAGACACTTTGGTCGCAGATCAGATAGGAAATAAGTAAATAGAAAGTTGAAAACCTAAAACTCATGCTATTCTTATTACTTTATTTTCTCATAATTATTTTTTGATGTTTCCCTTTACTGTAAGCACTAAATGAGGAGCCAGGAAGCCAGGATTCTAGACCCAGCCATATCGCTTTCTACACATTGCCTCCTCTCAGACACATCCTTTTACTTCTCTAGCCCTTGGTTTCCTGATCTCTAAAATGAAAGGATTTTCAAATAGGTTCCGCAGGATATAGCAGAGATGCTTCAAGGGCCACTCTGGAAGATGAAGGGAGGCCTCCTGCCAACCTTTCCCCTTCAGACAGAGCAGCTTCACTTTTATTTGTATTGTAAGTTGGGGCTGTTACAAGATTTTTTTTTTTTTTTTTTGACAAAAGGATTCTGTCACTTTTTAAAAGTTTGAAAATCACTGAGCTAAATGTTCTATAAGGGCCTATCTGACTCAGAAAACCAGTTTCATAGCTGTAGAATGGGGATGACAATAGTTCCTTCTCTTAGGTTTCTGAGAGGTAAACAAGATATTACATGTAGAATAGGGCATAGAATGTAGGGAGCATTCAGTGTGTTAGCCGTTAGTCTCTGCCACCCCTTCCCCAGCGGGTCCCACACAACTAAGACAGCATTTCCTGTGACTGCATACTTCAGAGTATGAAATGATGGCCTGAAAAATTGCCTGATCCATCTGCTTTATATCAACAACACCATCAAAATGTCTTGGACATGTTCTCTGTGAATTTTTAATATAGTTTATTTCTAGTTTTTGTACTTTGCCTTTTTCTCTCACAATTGAATTTTCTTCTTTCATTTCAGATTTTTAAAATAATTATGATAATGCGTTTTTGAAAGTTAATGTGTTGGTGTGTTCCAGACTTGTCAGCTTGTGGGAAAGTGACATCAGCGTCCACCCGCTAACCCTGCCCTCTGCAACCTGCTTGGAGCTGCTGTTGATATTATCAAGGAGTAATGCCAATCTGCCTTCATCCCTTCGCCATATGAATTCCTTTCAGGTGAGCAGTGGCTTCTTTTCTAGGCTGTGATTTCTCAGTTTTACTTAGACTTATTTTTCAAGGATCCTCTCTTTCACAGGAGATAGCCCATGGAATTCCCCAGTTTCAAATCATAGCAATAAGCATAATGCATGTATTGCTTTATCTATATGTTTTTTGTTTGTTTTTTGGAGGCAGAGGCTCGCTCTGTTGCCCAAGCTGGAGTAAAGTGGTACAGTCTCAGCTCACTGCAGCCTCTGTCTCCCAGGTTTAAGCGATTCTCATTCCTCAGCCTCCCGAGTAGCTGGGACTACAGGTGCATGCCACCGCACCTGGCTAATTTTTTGTATTTTTAGTAGAGACAGGGTTTCACTGTGTTGCCCAGGTTGGTCTTGAACTCCGGAGCTCTGGCAATCCAACTGCCTCAGCCTTCCAAACTGCTGGGATTACTGGCATGAACCGCCACATCCCGCCTTTGTCTATCTCTTTTTAAATAAATGAACACATAGAGGCTCAGAATTGACTAGGTAATTGTCTAGTTGTGGCAGAACTCACAGCTCTATAACTCCAGGCTTTGTTCTCCAGCTCCCATCTTCCCTCTAGGAAATGGCCAGAAGATCTGGCAGACACTTGTGAATGCCACCTCCCTTCTCCCAAGTTTGCAGGAGACCCAGGAATCTTGATCATTATTAGTGGGTTTGCTGCTATTAGCCTGAAGTCAAATTGCCAAATGGATGTTTAACAGGATTGGTCTGTTTAAAGGTGTTCTACTTTCTGAGCCATTTACCTCTCTCTCCTTAGCCCTCTCCCTTATCACTTCCCTACTGCCCTTGATATTTATTTGTTCTAGTCTAACTCATTTCTGCAAATGTAGACTGGCCAGCAAGATGACCAGCAGGAAGACCCCCCACCTCCCTCACAGTCAGCTAATTGTCAGATGAGGTGGCAAATGAGAATTAAATGTTAACTTGTGGCTTAAGTTGTGGCCCTATAACTACTACATGTAATTGCACATATCTGCGACTCTTGGCAATGGGAAAATACTCACAAGCCCTCTGGTGCTAGTGGTAATACAACGTACATTGCTGAGAGATTAACATGGGTTTTTTCTACTTCTGGGTTTTTAATGTATCGTAAGAAAACTTCAGGAGCATTGTATATTGCTTGGTACCTCTGTTATATGGTAAAACAAGATGTGGATTTTCCTATGAATCATATCTCAAGAAATAGAGAGAAAAAAAGCTGCTCCAATCTTATTTACATTCTTCTCCTCTTGGAAATCTGTTACATGGATTGTCTCTGTGATGCTCTTCCTCTTTCTGAGCCTTAGGCACTCGTAGAGTACAGTCTTTCGCCTTAGCATGCCTGTTTGTTTTTGCTGTCTGTTGGTCAACTCCAATCCTGGTGTCTCAAAGGGACCTTAAATAACATCTTCTCATTTTGTAGGAGAGGAAATTGAGATCTGGAGCAATGAGTTGTCCAGGAAACATTCAGTGGGTCAGAGACCAAACTGGACTCACTCACTGGGGTTACTCCATCTGCCACCAACTGCAGTGCCCACTAAGGTCCTGGAGGTGGAGCAGGTGTGAGTGGTGGGTGGAGGCAGGTTATTAGATCTGCCTTGGAATGTCCACAGCCTCCCCTTATTTTGCAGTAGTTTATATATATGTTATTTATTCATATACTGCCTTAAACCAGATATGATTTAAAATTCTGTATATCTATATTTCATTAAGTTCTGCTCATGGGATTGAATAATGCAAAAGTTTGTATATGCCCACAAACGTTCATGGAGGGAGAGACAAGAAACTTAACAGTTGTATCTATGAGGAGTGAAGCTGAAAAACAATAATTTTTTATTTCACTCCTTCCCTCATGTACTGTTTGAAATTTGCATGCCATAGGAGAGTGAGCAGCAAGAGAAATGAGTGACTTAAAGGATTTTATGGCATGCTGGGGGAAATAGGACAGTCATCCATGTTTAATTTAACTTAAGAGTAATTTTATTACAAAATAGCCTCAACACAAGTCTTAAAGAAATTAAAGGTATAAGAGTAATCTAAACCAAATATGGGAGGTTTGAGAGGAAGACCAATCTATAGTTCTTCCCTGTGAGACCCAGGAGGCCTTGCCCCCTTTAAGGATGTCATCTCAATCTCATGGAAGCACAGGTGCATGAAGCCTGGCCTGCAATTGGTGGCATTAGTGTGGTCTTAGCACCTTTAATTAGAGGAGCTCTTAGAGTGGTCTGAATGTTAATTACTCAATACCCTTTTCTATTGGTGATTGTACTTCATATGGTTTTAGTCCCTTTTCTGAATATTATTGTCAGAAACACACATGCTTTCCCAGTATCACAGATAGAGAGAAACTTGGCAGAATCTTATGAGCTAGTTTGGTCCCTGCTGTCACCCCTGGAAAGGTGTATTCTTATAAGGAACATACCAAGAATCATCTTCCCTATGCAGGTCCTCACTCCCAGATGAAGGATCAGTGAAAATGGGGAAAGTGTGTGTCAGGATTAGAAAGATGCTCTGCTTTTTCATCTTTGTACCACCCACTTCATCATGTATTATAATGGCAAGGAATGGGGCTTCTAATTTTGCCTGCGTTTAGGATTTATTTTTTTAAATTGGGAACTCACTTTCATGCACATTTTTTAAGAGCGATATTGGCAAGAGCTATAAAATAGCAGAATGACACTTGTTAAAGTTTGCTTTACATTTCCAATTCTCTTATTTTCTGGCTGAGTCACTGTGAGCAGTGCTTCTTTTTCTGTAAAGCTGTCATTTTAGGATTCACTTGGTGCTCCTGCTTGAGCTGTTATCACTGCTGAATCTCCAGAAGAAGAGTTTATCTTATTAATTTAAACAACATGATATGAAATTCTAACTTCTTAAATTACACTGTAACATTTCTCTCAGGCCAACAGGGATCTCTTTTGGTGGTTTTGTCACAATTATAGCTTCCACTCTGTTATAGTACCTTACTATTTCTAATGTGATTATAAGCCAACAAAATGTAGGATTTGATTGAGATTCACTGACATATTGCTAAGCATATACTAAGTTGTTGCAGTGGTCCCAAGAAGATGGATGGACTTATCATTCCTTATCAAGTCACTTCCTGCTTAAAATTCTTCCGTGGCATCCTGTTGCAATGAAAATAAAATCCAAACTCCTTATCTTGGCCAATAAGCCAAGGAACATCTTGGCCCTGCCTCCCTTTCTGACCTTATCTCTGGCTCTCTCCCTGTCACTCGGCTGCAGGCACACTGGCCCTATCTCCCTGTCCTTATCATGAGCTGGTTCTGACTGTAGGATCTGTGGACTGGCTGTTTTCTCTGCTACTGGGAGAATATTCTGCACCAGGTCTTTGCATGGCCAGCTGCTTCTTGTCGTTCAGGTCTCAGTTCAGGTATCCCCTCTGAGGAGAGGCCCAACCTGACCCCCCTTCTTCACATCACCATACTCTGTAACCTTACCTTGTTTAATTTTCTTCAGAGCACTTCCCACTCTTTGATCTTGTTCATTTATTTGTTTGTCTTTTTCCTCTACTAAAATAGGTGTTGAATGAATGAATGGGGGAATGTCTATTTTTTTTCAATATTGTGCCAACAGAACTTAGTATAGTGCCTGGATGTAGGAAGAAGTTAATAAATACTGGATGACTGGCCAGATGGCTGGATGAAGGCACAATTAAAATGCAGATGGACACAGCCATGTGACATTCTAGAAATCTAAAAGACTGAGCTGGGTTATACAGAGGTATGTACAGTACACACTCAGGGCAGAAGCAGCAGCCCTTTCTCTGCTG
Source organism: Rhinopithecus roxellana (assembly GCF_007565055.1). Lineage (NCBI taxonomy): Eukaryota > Metazoa > Chordata > Mammalia > Primates > Cercopithecidae > Rhinopithecus > Rhinopithecus roxellana. The sequence continues at coordinate 138,469,591 of NC_044552.1, read as the reverse complement.
GGGCAGTACTAGACTCAACAGATAAGGTCTGGATTTAAGACATGTCAACAAAGTTGAGCACAGATGGGTATCCACATTAAAACTGCAACCTGGTGTTTGGTACAAATGAGAAAAACTCAAAGAAGAGTTCAGCCCTTAGAAAGAGCTGGCAAGACTCAGATAAGCAAAATAATCAATATATAGGATGGGACTCTCTGGTTACTGGAGACCACAGTACCACAGTAGGGAATATGGGAATGATGCCCAAGCTTTTGTACCAGAAACCAAGGCAGATGGCATTAGAGGTGCAGATGGGTCCTCTGGAGCAGGCAAGTTGCAGCCTGTTGACGTCATTGCCATTGCTAGTTTATTTCACTGTGTGTGCTCAGAACTCTGGGGTTAGGTGGCACAAGGCCATTTCCATACCCATCTTGCTGGGCAACAACCAGCTCTTAACCTGAAGTCCTGCAATGGCAGCTTTAAATCTGGGTAAGATATCTGCAAGGTAGAACCTTAAAAGCAACCAGGTTGGAACCAGGACTGGGCAAGAGCTGCTGGTTTTAATGGCAACTATGTATTTTTCCTAGAATCCTGGCCTGTTGCAGCTAGAAGGAATAATAAGTCTAATAATCTTATTTTTATAGATAAGGAAACACATACCCAAGAAGGTTAAGCTGATATTGGAGACAGAAATTCTGATTTCTTAGTTGTGTTTTTTGTGCTACAGAGAGTATGTTGACTTCTCTTTGGGAAGAGAGGGGATTTCTCTATACTTAGCATTTCTCTGGCCAAAGTAGCTCACACTCGTAATACCAGCACTTTGGGGGCCAAAGCAGGAGGATCACTTGAGCCCAGGAGTTCAGGTCCACCCTGGGCAACATAATGAGATGCCATCTATGTAAAAAATTAAAAAATTAACAGGTGTGCTGGCATATGCCTGTAGCTCCAGCTAATCAGAAGGCTGAAGTAGGAGGATTTCTCAAGCCCTGGAGGTCAATCCTGCAGTAAGCCGTGATTGCACCACTGCACTGTGGCTTGGATGACAGCGTCAGACCCTGTCTCAAAAAAAAAAAAAAAAAAAAATAGATATTAATAATCAGATAATAATATAAATTATAATAGCTAATTTTTTTTTTTTTTTTTTAGTTCTTTCTGTTTTCCAGGTACTGTTCTCAATGATTTGTACTTAGTAGCTCATTTCATTTTCATGACACCTCCATGAGGAAGGTATATTATTATTTCCATTTTACAGGTGCAGAAACTGAGCCACAGGAGCACAACATGCCCAAGCTCACAATGCTGATAAGTAGAGGAACATGAGGTAGAAAGCCTGGCTCCAGAACCCCTATTCTTAACCACTAAATAATGTTAACCTCTTTTAATAAGGTTGGTTAAAGGAAGTTAGATGTTTTTAAGTGGCATGATTTGTCAGCCCCTTGCATGTGCTTAAGGGGTAGTGTGATCCTCCTAGTTGAGGAATATAGTAAACATTATTTCCCACATGTACTTGATAGCAGGGAGACTTTTTCTAGGGCATTTTATGGGATTAATGTTTGCAGAACACAGATGGGGAGACACTGTTCTATCTCTAAAGACCCTTATGTACATTCTTAGTGGCAGCCTTCCTTACCTCCACAAGAAGTAGTGCTGCAGTTTTAGAGGCTGATTGTCGGGAGGATACCATCTCTTTCTTTTGAGACTAGATGGTTGTCCTTTTGGTCAGGGCCTCTTTGGTCAGAATGGCACAGTAGGAACAAGATCTGCCTTTGGCATTCCTTGGTACACACTGAATCAAGCCTGAGGCCCATAAGGTCCCTGGCTGAGCATTGCTTTCCCACCCTGTACCTGTTCCCAGTTCCATTTCAACTGGCACTCATCCACTCTGTACACCGCGTACCAAAGTAGTAACATGGCAAAGGGTTCTGCTGGTAGATTGAACCCTCTGGCCAAGCTCTGCCTCTCTCCTAACTTAAGGATTGACTCCCACTGAGAATGCTCCAGAAGAGTCTTCCTTGGAAAATATACTCAGCTAAGATAAGGAAGGAATGTTTCATAGCCTTGATCCCTGAGTGGAGGAAACCCTTCCTGTTTATTCCCACACCTTACCTCATTAACTCCAGCTCCAACCAGCTGCTCCAGGCTATCTAAATGGTATGGATAGAATTTTTAAGAGCGTAGAGCCCCAGGTAGATGACAATGTTTTCACAAACACTTGCCTTTTTCAGATACTTGCAATTCCCATTTTATTTATTCTTAATTTTTATGGACACATAGTAGGTATATATATTTATGGGTCACATGAGATATTTTGATACAGGCATACAATGCATAACAGTCACATCAGGGCAAATGTATCTATCACCTCAAGCATTTATGCTTTGTGTTACAAACAATCCACTTATACTCTTTTAGTTATTTTTAAATGTACAACTAAATTACTTTTTACTATAGTCATCCTGTTGTGCTAGCAAATATTAGATCTTATTTATTCTTTCTTTTTTTTTATTCATTAGTCATCCCCACTTCCCCCATCCCTCCACTACTCTTCCTAGCCTTTGGTAACCATCTTTCTACTCTCTGTCTCCATGAATTCAGTTGTTTTAATGTTTAGATCCCACAAATAAGTGAGAACATGTGAAGTTTGTCTTTCTGTGCCTGGCTTATTTCACTTAACATAATGTCCTCCAGTTCCACCCATGTTGTTGCAAATGACAAGATCTCATTGAGTTTTATGGCTGACAAGTAGTCCGTTGTGTATATGTACCACATTTTCTTTATTCATTCATCTGTTGATGGACGCTTAGGTTGCTTCCAAATCTTGGCTCTTGTGAATAGTTTTGCAATAAACATGGGAGTGCAGATATCTCTTTGATATACTGATTTCCTTTCTTTTGGGTACCTACCTAGGAGTGGGATTGCTAGATTGTGTGGTAATTCCTGAACTCCTGACCTCAAGTGATCCACCTGCCTCGGCCTCCCGAAGTGCTGGGATTACAGCTGTAAGCCACTGTTCCTAGCCGGTAGTTCTATTTTTTGTTTTTTGAGGAATCTCCAAACTCTTCTTCATACTGGTTGTACTAATTTACATTCCCACCAACAGTGTATGAGAGTTCCCTTTTCTCCACATCCTTACCAGCATTTGTTAGCCTGTCTTTTGGATAAAAGTAATTTTAACAGGTGTGAGATGATATCCTGTTGTAGTTTTGATTTGCATTTCTCTGATGATCAGTGATGTTAAGCATCTTTTCAGAAACTTGTTTGCCAATTGTGTATATTCTTTTGAGAAATATCTATTCATATCTTTTGCCCATTTTGTAATCAGATGATTAGATATTTTCCTATAGAGTTGTTTGAGCTCCTTATATATTCTGGTTATTAATCTCTTGTCAGATTGGTAGTGTGCAAATGTATTGTTCCATTCTGTGAGTTGTCTCTTCATTTTGCTGATTGTTTCCTTTGCTATGCAGAAACTTTTAACTTGATATGATCTCATTTGAATGTGCCACCTTGCCCAGCTAATTTTTGTATTTTTAGTGGACATGGGGTTTCACCATGTTGCCCAGGGTGGTCTTGAATTCCCTGGCCCGAGCAATTCTCCTGCCTCATCCTTCAAAAGTGCTAGGATTATGGGCATGAGCCACTGTGCCCAGCTGATTTTTGTTTCTTATGAAGGTGCTTTTTTGTGTGTAGAGAGTTGTCAAATTTGGTTTTCCTGTCAGGAGCACAGTGGGTAGGGTATTCTATCCCACCATCTTCCTTCAACCCTCCAAATCAATCTAACTCCCATTTTTAAAAAGTAAGTAAAGGTGAAAAAAGTAAGTAAAGTGGGCAAGTGTAATTGTTTAACTACCAAAATGTGAGGCTATGTTTTAAATATTGGTCTTCAAATTCTGAATCTTTTATTCTACCTCAGGACAGATACATCAAAGAAAATGCCAGATGATCCTCTTTGACAGTCTTGTGTCTTGTGTAACTTATTTTTACCATGTGTAAGCAACAATATCTCTTTCACTAATGTCATCCTTTAGAGAACAGCAGCCTTCAAACATGGGAGCAGTGTGAGAAATAATCTCAAGCATTAAACGGATCGTGGCAAATAAGTGGAGCCAGAACATAACAAATTAGTGTTCTGTATATGTTGTATAGTTTAATCATATGGTGAAAATATGTCAAAAAGAAGAAATAAAAAGCTTTATGGACTTTATTACCACCTGATAATTTGAGTTGATCGGGATATTTCCTGTTCTAGAGGGACTTGAAATCATACACTGTTCTGTGGTGAAGGGTGAAGTAATTGAAGCATCTTGAATATGAGACCCACATACTATTCTAGACAAGGAAATTCTCCATTGCTTGTTACTTATCTGTAATTTGATTTTAACTTTAAGAAACTCACTGATACTTAAAATTTTCATCTTTTTCATGATGTAAAAATCATATATTTAACTTCACAATTATTCAGATGTTAATAGTTTTATAATTATCTCATTCAGCTAGTGGTTTACTACCTGTCAATACCTGTGTCAAAAGAAAAGAAAACAAAATAACATGAAAATTAGATTTAGTCATTTTGTCATTTATTGGCAGCTCAGGTGAAAAGCTTTGATGGTATAGAAGTTTAAAGCTGTAGTTTAAACTTAATGTATTAGTTCATTCTCATGCTGCTATGATTAGATACCCAAGACTAGGTAATTATAAAGAAAAGAGGTTTAAGTGACTCACAGCTCAGCATGATTCAGGAGGCCTCAGGAAACTTACAATCATGGCAGAAGGCACCTCTTCACAGGGCAGCAGGAGAGAGAATGAGTGCAAGAAGGAGAAATGCCAGATGCTTATAAAGCCATCAGATCTCATGAGACTCACTCACTATCATGAGAGCAGCATGGGAGAAACTGCCCCCGTGATCCAGTTATCCTCCACCTGGTCCTGTCCTTGACACATAAGGATTATGGGAATTACAATTCATCGTGAGATTTGGGTGGGGACAAAGAGCCAAACCATACCATTTTGCACCTGCTCCCTCCCAAATCTCATATCCTCACATTTCAAAACAGAATCATGCTCTTCCAACAGTCCCCCAGAGTCTTAACTCATTCTAGCATTAACCCAAAAGTCCAATTCCAAAATCTCATCTGAGACAAGGCAAGTCCCTTCCACCTGTGAGCCTGTAAAATCAAAAGCAAGTCATTTACTTCCTAGATACAATGGGGGGTGCAGGCATTAGGTAAATACACCCATTCCACAGGGGAGAAATTGGCCAAAACAAAGGGGCTACAGGCCCCATGTAAGTCTGAAATCTAATAGAGCAGTCATTGAACCTTAAAGTTCCAAAATGATCTCCTTTGACTCCATGTCTCACATCCAGGTCATGCTGATGCAAGAGGTAAGCTCCCATGCTTTGGGCAGCTCTGCCCCTGTGACTTTGCAGGGTGCAGCCCCCCTCCTGGCTGCTTTCACAGACTGGTGTTGAGTGTCTGTGCAGGTGCAGAGTGCAAACTGTCAGTGGAGCTACCATTCTGTGGTCTGGTTGACGGTGGCCCTCTTCTCACAGCTCCACTAGGCAGTGCCCTAGTGGGTACTCTGTGTGAGGGCTCAGACCCCACATTTCTGCTCCTCACTGCCCTAGCAGAGGTTCTCCCTGAGGGCTCGACCCCTGTAGCAACCTCTGCCTGAACATCCAGGCATTTCCATACATCCTCTGAAATCCAGGTGGAGCTTCCCAAACTTCAATTCTTGACAACTGTGCACTCACAGGGCCAATACCACATGTAAGCCACCAGGGCTTGGGGCTTGCACCCTTTGAAGCAATGACCTGAGCTGTACGTTGGCCCATTTTAGTCATGGCTGGAGCTGGATAGGCAGTGGCCACAAAACCATTTTTTCCTCCTAGCACTCTGGGCCTGTGATGGGAGGGGCTGCCCTGAAGGTCTCTGACATGCCCTGGAGACATTTTTCCCATTGTCTTGGTGATTAACATTCTGCTCCTTGTTTCTTATGCAAATTTCTGCAGACATCTTGCATTTTTTTCCCCAGAAAATGGGTTTTTGTTTTCTATCACTGTCAGGCTGCAAATTTTCTCATCTTTTATGCTCTGCTTCCCCTTTAAATACAAGTTCCAATTTCAGATCATCTCTCTTAAGGTTAAAGTTCCACAGATCTCTAGGTCAGGGGCAAAATACCTCCAGTCTCTTTACTAAAACATAGCAAGAGTGACCTTTCTATTCCAGTTCCCAATAAGCTTCTCATCTCCATCTGAGATTACCTCAGCCTGGACTTCATTCTTCATGTCACTATCAGCATGTTGGTCAAAACCATTCAATAATCTCTAGGAAGTTCTAAACTTTCCCACATCTTCCTGTCTTCCTCTGAGCCCTCCAAACCATTCCAACCTCTGCCTGTTTCCCAGTTCCAAAGTCACTTCCACATTTTGGGTATATTTATAGCAGTACCCCACTCTACTGGTACCAGTTACTATATTAGTCCTTTCTTGCTGCTATAAAGAACTCCCTGAGACTGGGCAGTTTATAAAGAGGTTTTATAAACTCACAGTTCTGTATGGCTGGGAAAGCCTCAGAAAACTTACAATCATGGCAGAAGGTACCTCTTCACAGGGCAGCAGGAGAGAGAATGAGTGCCAACAGAGGAAATGTCAGATGCTTATAAAAGTATCAGATCTCATGAGAACTCACTATCACGAGAGCAGCATGAGGGAAACTGCCCCCATGATCCGATTACCTCCACCTAGTCCTGCCCCTGATGCATGGGGATTCTGGGGATTACAATTCAAAGTGAGATTTGGATGGGGACGCAGAGCCAAACCGTATCACTTAAGAACTTAAAAAATAATAATATAATAACTTACAGGGACTCCTAGAAATAGATAAACAGAGGCCTGGGAATTCTACAGGTAAATAGCAACAATGGGCTATAGAGAAGAGGAAGTGATGTTTTTGTCTCTGCACTCTTTTTTTTCTATATACTTTGAAACATTGTACTACATAAATTACCTCATCTGTTATATTCCACTTTCATCTCTGGGTGAATTATAGCCATTATTTTTTTTTAAAGTAATGTTTTCCCCTAATTATTAAAAAAAAAAAAGAAACCTTTTATCATAAAAAAATTGGAAAATTCAGAAAAATGTAAAGAGAATTAAGATCACTGGGAGTAACCAGTATTGACATTTTAGAGAGATTTTTTTTCTTTTTTTTTTTTTTAGAGTCTTGCTCTGTCACCCAGTATAGAATGCAGCGGCACCATCTCAGCTCATTGCAACCTCTGCCTCTTGGGTTCAAGCAATTCTCCTGCCTCAGCCTCCTACGTAGCTGAGATTACAGATGCCACACCCAGCTGATTTTTGTGTTGTTAATAGAGATGGGGTTTCACCATATTGGCCAGGCTCATCTTGAACTCCTGACCTCAAGTGATCCACCTGCCTTGGCCTCCCAAATTGCTGGGATTACAGGTGTAAGCCACCATGCATGACCATTTTAGAGTAATTCTTACTAGTATTTTTAATGTCTGCTTATACACACACACACACACAAATATATATATATATATTAATTTAAAATTGGGCTCATTGAAGATGCTGCCTGGGGCACAGTACTGGCAATACTCTGCTCTTTCCTTTGTTTCATCTCCCGGCATGAAGACATATACTTTTCCCAAGAGACTTTATCAATGGGCCTTGGGGACATTATATATGAGGGTCTCAGAGTCCTGTTATTAGCTGCGAGTAGGAAGGGAAGAAGGGTGTGGGTGATTCCACATGTCAAAGGGCTTCTGTAGTCATGAAGCAGACAGACCTGAACCAAGATGGGCAGGCACTCCCTAGAATTTTCACTCAGCACTTGTGGTAATCCACGTGTGCATCCCAGGGAACTGAGATGGGAGTGGTGTTGGCACCCTCGGGTCCCTGGATGTGTCCACTATTTTTCCTTTCCTGTGAATGCCTTTGTCCTCAATGTGCAAAGATAATCGGGAGTTGAGTGCTACTCATTATATTTAGAAACTTCGTTCTCAAAGGTAGTGATTACTGTCCTTTTCCATCTCTCTCCTTGAAACAATTTCTGAGAATTACCTCAGCATTTGGATGTGAAAGATGTTGTCATCTTCATTCCTTTTTGCCCTGCAGGGCATTCTGTGGTCTGGGGAAATAAGCAGGTATTCTTAGTTGAATTTAGTTCTCTAGTCTGAATTGTCTCTTCCTCTGCTTCCTTTCATTTTGGACTCTCCTTTTTGCCATACTCTAGAGAGAACATGGAGGATGGGGCCAGGCAGAGAGCCTGGAGGTTAACCAGAAATTTAGCCAGGTCCACGTTGATGCTGCATCACATCTTTCAAAAGGCCGATTCCCTACTCAGTTACCTGCCACTTGACTTGCCCCTCAGACGTTTCTGTCCCTACCAAGGAGTTGAGGTTGCGGGCAAAGCTGGATAGTTTCTGTGCTTTGTGTAGCACTTGGTGGGGGAGGTCTGAAGGGACTTGGGATGCTCTGCCGTTTGCTTTATTGAGAGAAGCAGGGATGATGTATAGCTTACTAAGTCTATAATTATGTTTCTTGTTTTGTTTGGTTGTGTTTGGTAAGTTAATTTTTTCCTGATTCTAAAGGAAATACAGTTATGTATCACTTATGATAGAGATACATTCTGAGAAACATGTCATGAGGCATCACAGAGAATGTCATAGAGTGCACTTACACAAACCTAGATGGGCTGGGACAGCCTACTACACACCTAGGCTATGTGGTATGGCCCATTGCTCCTAGGCTGCAAGCCTATATGGTATTGTACTGAATACTGTAGGCAATTGTAATAAAATGGTAAGTATTTGTGTATCAAAATATATCTAAACATAGAAAAGGTACAGTAAAAATATGGTATAAAAGATAAAAAGTGGTACACTTGTATAGGGCAGCTCTGTTATAATCTTATGAGACTACAGTTGTACATGTGGTCCCTTGTTGATCAGACGTCATTATGCAGCTCATGACTGTATGTACCCACGATAGACAATGTGGTATGGGTTTTTCGTTAGCAAAACAATACATGCTTTTACTTTTAGCAAACTAAAAATATAGAATCTTAAAATTGAACCAATGGCTACCTAGCCCAATTCAGTCCATCTGTCCTTCACGGTGGGGAGAGGAGGCCTAGGGGCAAGGCGTGGCAAGCTCTGGGCAGCCTTTGTGATTTGAGAGCACTCACCTTCTCTTACCTCAGTATCCTTAACACAGAAATAGGGATAAGGAGAACTAGAAGACAGATAGGGTTTGTCTAATTCCGTGATGACATTATTATGAGTGGTACTTGTTCTTTTTTTTTTAATAGACGGGGTGTCCAGTCTCACTTGGTCACCCTGGCTGGAGTGTAGAGTGTAGTACCACGATCGTAGCTCACTGCAGCCTCGAACTGCTGAGTTCAAGCGATCCTCCTGCCTCAGCCTCCCATGTAGCTGGGATTATAGGTGCGTGCCACCACACCAGACTATGGTACTAGTTCTTTAATGTCAGTGTACATGGGAAGCTTGTTTAAAATTTAGATTTCTTAGTAATCTAAGAAATCGGAGTCCTAGCCAGAGAGATTCCGATTCAATAGCCCTGAAGTAGAGCCCAAAAATCTGCATTAACAAGCATCCAAACGTGTATATGATAGGGAATTTCAAGAACGAAACTGTAAGAAACACATGATAAGAGAATATACACCAACCAAAGTGAGACATGAAAGAATTTTAATTATAACAAATATCTAGTCACTAGTCCAAATAGCTTAATTATTTTCCCCTTTTCTTCACTGCTCCTTATTAACCTGCACTTAACGCAGTCTGTATTGCACTAAACTGAATAGTTGTCATGAAGTTTGTATTTTTTCTTTTTTTCCTTCTCTCTTTACCCTCAGATGCTTTGTAGAATCCTTGTGTTACCTCTGTCACTCCTCTTTCTGCCATTGCTGTGAACACCCAGCATGCCCACTCTCCTGGTCTCTGGGCTTCTTGCTTTTCTCGGGGGTATACAGCCTCTGTAGTCCTCTCTCTCACGGCACGTGTCAGACACTCAAGGTCTAGTCTGGACTGGTGACCCTCTTCTAGGCAGATAACCCTCTATGGATCCCAGTTTCTTTATCTGTGGGATGAAGGGTTGGGTTAAATTACATATGTAAGTGTTTTTAAAGTTCCTTTTAAAGTAGAGGCACAGAGTCATTTTTGTCTGTTCCCAGCTGTTTTTAATTTATTCACCCAGGCTGTGTAATATAACTGTATTCCTTTAATGTTATAGAATCTTATTTCTTGTGAACATCCTGGAAGTGTTTAACTGAGGAAAAATACAGATAAAGTCCGATTACATAGGGTTGTTCTGTGTGTGTGTGTGTGTGTGTGTGCGCGCCCGTGTGTTCTCCAAGAGAATGGAGTTGATGCTGTAAGGCCTCCCTAACAGCTGCCAGGAAGGGACAGGAATGATGGGGTTAGGGTGCCGTCTGGCTCTTGGCTCTTCCTTCCTCTGAGACATAGGCGACTCTTTCATGTGGAGACTAGCCAATGAAGAACCCTGTCCGAAGGGCTGTGTGTCACAGAAACTTGGTATGTTCTCTGACAGACCATAATTTCTCCCCTTTCCTCTTCCTTCTCTACCCTCCCTTCGGCTTTTTGCACTTTTGGCTTCCCCTTTTATTTTTGACTCTGGTTCTTGGCGTACATTGAAACATATATGATTTAGGAATTTTTCAGTGATTTTGTCTTTGTATTTTATTTGTAAGTATAGTGACTCCAAGAAAGTTTTCTAAAATGTGAGCCTCTTCTAGTTGCCTGAAGCTGCTAACGAGGGGACTTCATTGTTTCCCACACACTGAGCATGGCTGTGTTCAGTCAAGTGGCTTCCTGGTGGTGGGTCTTACTTCCTTGGAAAGGAGGCTAAAGATACATGTCTGCTTTTAGAAACAAAGTGTGATCAAGATTGAAATAACTGAGCTTGCTTCACTCATGGAGGGAGCTGCTGTGTTGTTCTCAGGGGCTTTTTTTGTTTTTTTTTGTTGTTGTTGTTGTTTTTGTTTGTTTTGTTTTGTTTTGTTAGAAGGAGGAAACAACAACCTGGGGAGGGATGTTAGCCTTCAGGGGAATGTGGTTTGGAAGGTGAAACTGTTCTCAAGCCTCCATTGAGAACCTCTTGTGAGCCCTCCTAGTAGTGACTAATCATTTCAGCAAAGTGAGAATATTTAGAATAGAAGAAGTATTGGGGGATCTTTTCTAGTCTAAATGAGAATAAGCCAAAGGAAGCATGGGAAACAAGAATGAAATTATTTTATTGTCCCTTTGGTCGTCGCTCTTATAGACCTCATCTATGGAGCAGTAAAGAAAAGGGCCTGCAGTGGAAGTGGAAGATATGTTTGGGCTCCTTCATGACTGTTAGGAAACCAGCCACCAGCGTGACTGGACCTAAGTCACTTTCCCTGTCTATACCCCATTGTTTTCATTCCTCCTGCGCTAAACTGATTCTAACTTCTAGTAGTTGAAAGTCTGACAGAAGTGTAAGAGCTGGTGGATTAAATTAGCCTGAAGAAGAAAAATTATCATCCAGTTTGCCCTCCTCTGAGATTAGCACATTGCTTCTTTGGGGATTGGAGGTTGGAAGTGATGGTCACAAACCAAGTGACCATGTCTGGGCAGCAGGGAAGGGGCTTCAACTAGGGGCTTAATGCAGTTAGCATCAACAATTGGCTTTCAATAATTTAAGACAATGTGACTAATCTGTAGCGTACAAAGGTTGTCTGGTATATAATCTAAAGCCGTGATAACAGAGCACAGACTAAATTGGCAGAACAATGTTTCAGTGCTGGCTCCTTTTCTTGACTCTTTAGAACTGAATGCAGTTCTTCATTTAAAAAAAAAACTTACATATGTCCATAGTCCCTATATTTCTGGTTCTCTTCCTGCTGGTAGTAAATTATTGTTTTCTTCTGATTTAACTTCAGCTTGAAAATTATTTGTAAAAGCAATAAATATTTGAGACATTGATCATTTGAAACATCAGCTGCTTTTCATTGAGTCCCCCAGATATGCTAATGTTTTTAACAGAAATCACAGCACTTAGAAGACTTGGGTTTTGGTATTTTTATTTTAAATAGCAGAGTTAAATCTGTTTATATTACATTTTTGTGTTACTAATGTAATTGGACTTACATCTACAATCTTTGGCAGGGGCAGGATGGAATGTATCTAGGATTTTCTAGCAGAGACTAAATTGTTCAGTATATTTACTTTTTTAAAACAAACAAAGACCTTACCATTGTTTTTTTTTTTTTTTTGCCACCTATTAGGCACATTCTGCCCTCTCACCCCACATTTCCCCATTACTATTATCTATTGTTTTTCCTGGTTTCACTTACAAACACAAAAATTCATTATTTTACATATTTTCATGTTCACTACCTAATACATATAATTGTCAGGCTTTTGTTTTCTTGCATCTCACTTCCTGTAGTATTTCTGTCACTGACAGTTTGTGAATGGAAAACTCTCTTAGTCTTTGTATATCTGGAAACATCTTCATTTTGTTCACACTCTTTAGTGATGGCTAAGCTAAGTATAGAATTCTATACCCCTTTTCACTTTGAAGATCTATCACTCATTGCCTGCTGACATCTATTTTTGTTGATAAGACAGCTGTTGTAAGACTATTTGCTATTCCTTTGAAGATAAACTGTCTTCTTTCTTTTTCCTGCTGGCCTGTAAGATTTTATCTTGATGCTTGATATACTATAGATTTACAGCGATGTCTTAAGTGTGGAGTTTTAAAAACTTATTCTGGCCGGGCGTGGTGGCTCATGCCTGTAATCCCAGCACTTTGGGAGGCCGAGGTGGGTGGATCACGAGGTCAGGAGATCGAGACCATCCTGGCTAACATGGTGTAACCCCGTCTCTACTAAAAATACAAAAAAAATAGCCAGGTGTGGTGGTGGGCGCCTGTAGTCCCAGCTACTCAGGAGGCTGAGGCAGGAGAATGGCGTGAACCCTGGAGGCAGAGCTTGCAGTGAGCCGAGATCGTGCAACTGTACTCCAGCCTGGGCGACTGAGCAAGACTCCATCTCAAAAACAAAAAACAAAACAAAAAACAAAAACAAAAACAAACAAACAAAAAAACCTTATTCTACGTAGTACTCTGAGAATACATATAAGAACTCCTGTCTTTAAGTAGTTCTGTAAAATGATCAGCTATTATATATTAAATTTCCATTATCCCCACCCCCATTTCTTCATTCTGACCTTCTATTAGACATATATTGGTGATGTAGTTTGAATATTTGTCCCCATCCAAATCTTACGTTGAATTTTAATCCCAGATGTTGGAGGTGGGGCCTGATGGGAGGTTGTTTGGGTCATAGGGGTGTGTCTCTCATGAATGGCGTGGGCTATCCCCTTGGTGATAAGTGAGCTCTCACTCTGAGTTCACACAAGATCTGCTAGTTTCAAAGTGTGTGGCACCCCCCATCCCTCTCTCTGGCTTGCTCTGCTTTCTCCATGTGATGTGCCTGCTTCCTCTTCACCTTCTGCTATGATTGTAGGCTTCCTGTAGACTCCCTAGAAGCCAAGCATATGCCAGCACCATGCTTCCTATAAAGCCTGCAGAACCATGAGCCAGTTAAATCTCTCTTATTTATAAATTACCCAGTCTCAGGTATTTCTCTATAGCAATTCAAGAATGGCCTAATACTATTGGAGTCATTCTTGCATTCTCCTTGCCTATTCTCCTTGTCTCTTAACTGTTTTTTCGTGTGTGTGTGTATATATATATATATAATTTGTAAATACACACTCATTTTTATCTCAGAGCTGTATCAGGATAAATTCCTGAGTACTAGATCTTCCAGTTCACTCATTCTGGTGTTTATCTCCACTATTGAGTTTTATTTCAGTGGCTATATATTTTCATTTCCAAGGTATCACATTTTAAAAATCTCTTTGAAGATATTAAGCATAGCCTACAACTATTCTGAGTTTGTTCTGTTATTTTATTTTTTTCTGAAAGTGCTTATTCTTTTACTTGTTAATTTTGTGGCTAACTTAGATATCTTCATGTGTTTTGGAATTTTGCTTTGCAAGCTTACCTTGTTTAACATCTGCTTTCTCCTCCTTACTCTTTCCCACAACTTGCCCCATCCCAATGATAGTTTTGCAGCTGCTTCTGCATCTATGTCTGTGTTTTTCTATTTCTCTAGATGAGGAGCCCCAGGTAAGCCATAACTTCCAGCATTTGTCTGTAAGCAATTTTCACTGGTTTCCTTTCATAAGCCTCATGCAGTCTAAGTCCAGCCACTCTGTTAAAAAATTAAAATAACAAAGTAAAAAGATTTACAAGCTGTGTTTAATGTCCTCATTATATTAATCCATTCTCACACTGCTATAAAGAACTGCCTTAGGCTGGATAATTTATAAAGAAAAGAGGTTTAATTGACTCACAGTTCCACGTGGCTGGGGAGGCCTCAGGAAATTTCTAATCATTGTGAAAGGGTAAGCAAAGCATGTCTTATATGGTGGCGGGTGAGGGAGAGTGTGTGAAGGAGGAGCTGTGAAACACTTATAAAACCTTCAGATCTTGTGAGAACTCACACACTATCATGAGAACACCATGGGGGAAACGGCTCCCAGGATCCAATCACCTCCTACCAGGACACTCCCTCAACATGTGGGGATTATGGGGATTACAATTTGAGCTGAGATTTGGGTGGGGACACAGAGCCAGACCATATCTCATAATGATTGTTTTTAATTTGATACCTTGGAAATAAAAAAATAAAACCTTAACTTTAGCCCCACTAGGCAGTTCCATGGCTTTAGCTCTGCCTCCACACTGTGTACTTCTGATCTATGCAAGTGCTTAGCTTGTTTTCTGAGTATAGCTATGATTTGGAATTCTCTCATTTTATATTTTATCTGTCATTGCCTGATACTTGAAGAAGGCAAAGACTTTTAGTGTAATCTTCGGCTGTCTATGATTTAACCTTGGTTTTCATTTCATATCTGTAGAAGGAAAATAAGAACTGCCCTTCCCATCTGTGAAACCACTTTGTAAATAAAAAAGACAAGTTGTGGCCATTTGTATAATTAAAGTAATTCGTATCACATTTTACCACTACACTCTACCTATGGAGTCAAAGATGTTCAGGATGGGTAGGTGGCATGCTGGGGGAATGACATACCTTAGGTCATAATAGACTTAAATATCCCTAAAGTTGTCTGCTAAATGTTGTCAGTGGTTTAGTCCACAAATTGCAGAGTGCTTTCTACAGGTAAATGGATTGTGACTGTATATTTACTTTTAGAGTTGCATACAATGAAAATGAAATTGTTTTTCATGACAATAAAGCTGGCTCACTATTCACTGGATTATTCCGTTTTTCTTAACTCTGTTGTAATGGTATCCAGAGCCTATCTTGCCATTTGCTGCTTAGGTGCTTTATAAAATCTGTCTAAACTAAAGATGGACTTGCTCTGGATATAAAAGAGTTTATTAAACTTTGTCTTTCAGGTGCTTATCACCATCATTGCATAATGTTGAAGGCCTAGAGAGTCATACTGTGAAGATGATGCCTTTTATCAGTGTTATAAACCATTTTGTTTGTATCTTCCCCTACCCCCCGAAAAAAACCCAGATCTGCTTGGTCAGGTAGCAGGAATCAACAAGAGAAGCCACTGCCTGAATTTGACCCTGGATACACAAAATTAAAGGTTTTCCCCTCTCATACGGTCACATTCTTTATAGCAGACAACTAGAGCCCTGATTTTCTCTTTTAGCTATGCTTTATTAATTGAAAATTTGTGTTCCTCTCTCTCTCCATGCTCTAGCACATCCTCTGGTGTCTAAAAATTCTCCATACACATTTCCTGGTAGCAGAAAACAATGGCAATTGTGTAGTAATCAGTCTCCGAAACTAAAAACAAGAAACAACTTTCCAATTAAGAAACCACTGCATAAAGCTACACCCTTAGCATTACTTATAGGCAGAGAATACAAAAACCCAAATAGCTGTGGATAAATAGGGAAAAAACATGAGTAAGTTCCAGTGTTCAGTTCCTCACACTTCTTCCCTACTTCCATTCATGCCAGGCTTCATGGAGGGCAAAGCAGACCAAGATAAACTGCGAAAACAGAAGAGATAGGCTAGTGACAATGCCTAAGAGTGATTTGGAATGGCCACTAGAAAGATTAAATTTAGCCTAAATTCTAAAATGCTGGGAAAATGACCAAGCAGATCACAGCATGGAATATAGGGAAGGGATTTTAAGGTCACATGATTTAAAGAGCCAAAGGCCATATAGGACCAGATATACCAGTTAAAGATACACCATTTTACAGGACCAGATACTATTTAAATGAACAATCATCATTTAAAAGGATAGGTATCATTTAATGGGTCAGTCTTCCAAAGCATTATTTCCAGTGAAACTACTCTTTATGACACTATAGCGGTAGATATGTGTCATCATATGTATTAGTCTGTTCTCATGCTGCTGATAAAGACATACCCAAGACTGGGTAATTTATAAAGAAAAGAGGTTTAACTAACTCACAGTTCAGCATGATTTAGGAGGCTTCAGGAAACTTACAATCATGGTAGAAGGGGAAGTGAACACATGCTTCTTCACATGGTGGCAGCAAGGAGAAGAATGAGAGTGAAGGTAGGGGAAGCCCCTTATAAAACCATCGTATCTCGTGAAAACTCACTCACTATCAGGAGAACAGCATGCGGGTTACTGCCCTCATGATTCAATTACCTCACACTGGGTCCCTCCCATGGCACGTGGAGATTATGGGAACTACAATTCAAGGTGAGATTTCAGTGAGGACGCAGCCAGACTATATCATTTCACCCCAGCCCCTCCCAGATCTCATGTCCTCACATTTCAACACCCAATCCAAGTCCAAAGACTCATCTGTAATAAGGCAAGTCTTCTCTGCCTATGAGCCTGTAAAATCAAAAGCAAGTTAGTTACTTCCTAGATATAATGAGTGTACAGGCACTGGGTAAATACACCCATTCCAAATGGGAGAAGTTAACCAAAACAAAGGGGCTTCAGGCTCCATGCAAGTCTGAAATCCAATAGGGCACTTATTAAATCGTAAAGTTCCAAAATGATCTCCTTTGACTCCATGTCTCACATCCAGGTCATGCTAATGCAAGAGGTAGGCTCCCATGGCTTTGGACAGCTCTGTCCCTGTGGCTTTGCAGGGTACAGCCCTTCTCGTGGCTGCTTTCATAGGCCCTGGTATTGAGTGTCTGTGGCTTTTCCAGGTGCATGGTGCAAGCTGTGCACAGTATAAGCTGTCAGTGGATCTACCATTCTGGGTCTGGTTGATGGTGGCCCTTTTCTCACAGCTCCACTAGGCAGGTGCCCCAGTGGGGACTCTGTGTGAGGGCTCCGACCCCACATTTCCCTTCTACACTGCCCTAGCAGAAGTTTTCCATGAGGGCTCCACCCCTACAGCAAACTTCTGCCTGGATTTCCAGGCACTTCCATATATCCTCTGAATCAAGGCAGAGTTTTTCAAACTTCAATTCTTGACTTCTATGTACCCACAGGCCTAACACCACATGTTAGGCACCAAGACTTGGAGCTTGCACCCTCTGAAGCCACAACCTAAGCTGTACCTTGGCCCGTTTTAGTCATGACTGGAGCAGCTGGGATTCAGGGCACCAAGTTCCTAGGCTGCACATGGCAGAGAAGCCCTGGGCCTGGCCCACAAAACCATTTTGTCCTCCTAGGCCTCCAGGCCTGTAATGGGAGGGGCTGCCATGAAAGTCTCTGACATGCCCTAGAGACGTTTTCCCCATTGTCTTGGTGATTAGTATTCAGCTCCTTGTTACTCATGCAAATTTCTGCAGTGGGCTTGAATTTCTTCCCAGAAAATGAGTTTTTCTTTTATACTGCACTGTTAGGCTGCAAAATTTTTAAACTTTTATGCTCTGCTTCCTGTTAAACACTTTGCCACTTAGAAATTTCTTCTGCTAGATACCCTAATCATATCTCAAGTTCAATGTTCCACAGATCTCTAAGGCAGGGGCAAAATGCTGCCAGTCTGTCTGCATAGCAAGAGTGAATTTTCTACTCAAGTTCCCAAAAAGTTCCTCATCTTCATCTGAGACCACGTCAGCCTGGACTTCATTGTCCATATCACTATCAGCATTTCAACAAAGCCATTCAACAAGTCTCTAGTTTCCTGTATCTTCCTGTCTTCTGAGCCCTCCAAGTCTAGGAAGTTCCAAACTTGCCACATTTTCCTATCTTCTTTTGAGCCTGCCAAACTGTTCCAAACTGCCTGTTACCCAGTTCCAAAGTCGCTTCCACATTTTTGGGTATCTTTACAGCAGTGCCCCACTACCCAGTACGAATTTACTGTATTAATTCATTCTCACACTGCAAATAAAAACATATCTAAGACTGGATATTTATAAGAGAAAGAGGTTTAATGGACTCACAATTCAGCATGGCTAGGGAGGCCTCCGGAAATTTACAATAGTGGCAGAAGGGGAAATGGAACATATGCTTCTTCACTTGGTGGCAGCAAGAAGAATTAAAGGGGAAAGAAGCCCCTTATAAAACCATCATATTTCATAAAACTCACTATCACAAGAACAGCATGAGGGTCACCACCCCCATGATACAGTTACTTCCCACTGTGACCCTCCTATGACATAATGGGGATTATGGGAACTAAAGATGAGATTTTGGTGGGGATGCAGCCAAACCATATCATCATATATTTGTCCAAACCCATAGAATGTACACCACTAAGAGTGAACAGTAATGTAAACCATGGACTTTGAGTGATAAGAATGTGTCAATGTAGGTTCATCAGTTGTAACAAATGTACTGCTCTGTGGTGGATGTTGATGATGAGGGAGGCTATGCATGTGTGGATACAGAGGGAATATGGGAATTCTATGCACCTTCCTTTCAATTTTGCTGTGTACTTTAGAAAAAACAGTCTATTTCATAAAAATAGCACAATTTCTGGAGAAGGAAAAAAGTAAAAAGAAAAGAAGGGCTTTTTAGCAATTGGATGAAGAAGGAGAAAAGAAGAGAGGGGGAAAGCTTAGAATTATGTAAGAGAATCACAAAATCAGAGGACTCACTCTCCACTCCCCCAACCAGAACAAACACACCAACAAAAAAACCCACTAAAGTACCTTGACTTTGCTAGACGGACAGAAAAGGGCATCTTTTGAAAGAGGAATTTTTAAAAATTTTAATCTCATGAAAGTGAACAAAATGAAAGTAAAATCAGTAAAGAAATTTTGTAAAAAATAGGAAATCTTCAGACTTTTAGTAAGAGAAAGCCCTTAATTAGTCCCTTAATTATCAAAAAAAGCTTAGCAAAAATTACAGTTTTTCAAAACACAGTTAAGTGACCCTTTCCCCACAAAAGTCTTAGTTCCATGGTAAGACTGAGAATTTTATTAGGTCAGTGTTGGTCTCCATCAGATGTGATTAGGGCCCAGAGTTACGTAAGACAAACATGACTGTTGAAGAGCCACTCCTATGAATAAGAAAGTCCTTAAGAAAGGTTTAATTGTCCTGTGGACTGAATGGATATCTTATGTTTACCTGAAGAAAGATTTGTTATTTTTATGATTTTGATGATGTTGTTTCTACATCCTTGGATTTAGATCATACAATCAAGCAAGAATCATAGTAGCCATAGTTTTATTTTGGTCGCTATATGGTTCTTTTGGAATTATGTTTGAAATAGTTATGTTTGAAATTATAATGCAGAATAATTGATTAAACTACTAGGTGTTTGTAGTCACTTCTGTATAAAGTTGGGACTAGCTTTTGTTATGCGTATCTTTGTTAGAATAGTATTTCCATAAGACATCAAATTTATATTACTTCACCTCACTACAGCTTTTTTCCCTAGAAGAACATAACTTACCATATGGACAGAGACTGCTGCTGTTTGGATTCCCATGGATACCTTTATCCAGCATTTTGTCAGAGAGGAAATTGCCTTATACATAATCTGAAATAATTGAAATAATTGAAAGTATAATGAGAGCCAATATTTAGAAGCTCCCTTGTGCTTCTTTCTACTCCACAAATAAAATGCTCACTGAATGCATTCATGTTTTAAAATTTAAGCAGACTTGGTAAATGAATCTTGTTTTCTAAATGTGCAGAGGGGCTAATATAAGGTGGTTGGTGTCCCTAGAACAGGTGTTAAAAGATCTTTTTAAGCTTCTTGATACATTTGCAAATTTACCATCATGAAGTGGCAATTTGCAGTGTAGAGCTGATTATAGAAATCAGGATATAGTTGAAATGCATTTTTTAAAAATTAATCATATTATTGCCTATTCCTCTGCTTTTTTTAGGATACATACAACAACATTAATAATGTTCTCAGAAGTCCCTGAGAGATTTATTGCCTTATTTTATTTTTAGTGGTTGACAGGAATTGGCTTTAAAATGAAAGTCATTCATATGTGATTCCCAGGATCCATTTTAGCGTCTGACCAAATTTTGTATTCTTATTCGTCATTTTACAAAGCAGACTTTATTTTTGTAGCAGTTTTAGGTTCACACAAAAATTAGGAGGAAGGTTCAGAGATTCTCATATACCCCTTACCTCTACATATGGATAACCTCCTTCATTACAACATCCCCCACTAGATGGGTACATTTGTTACAGTTGATGAACCTACATTGACACATTCTTACCACCTAAAGTCCATAGTTTACATTAGGGTTCACTCTTAGCATTGTACATTTTAAGACTTTGAAAAAATATAAATGACATGTATGTACCAACATAGTATTATACAGAGTAGTTTCACTGTCCCTAAGAATACTCTGTGCTCTACCTGTTCATCCTTTCCTCCCTCCACAACTGCTGGCACCCACTGATCTTAATATTGTCCCTATAGTTTTGCTTTTTCCCAGAATGACATTTGTCTTTGTTCACAGATGCCATGATTGTCTTATTTAGAAAATCCTGAAGAATTAGAAAAAAAAAAAAAAAGAAAGAAAAAGAAACCTCCCCAAACTAATAAGTGATTATAACAAGATTGTAGGATACAAAGTTAATATACAAAAGCCAATTATTGTCTTCCTACATACCAGCAATGGATAAGTGAAATTTGAAATTAAAAACAGTACCTTTTACATTAACCCCCCAAAATTGAAATATGTAGATATAAATCTAGCAAAATATGTATAAGATCTCTTTGAAGAAAACTGTAAAACTCTGATGAAAGAAATCAAAGAACTAAAATAATGGAGAGATATTCCATGTTCATGGAAAGGAAGACTACATGTGGTCAGGATGTCACTTCTTTCTAACTCTAGATTCTCAATCCATAGATTCCATGCAATCCCAATGAAAATCTGAGCAAGTAATTTTGTATACGTTGACAAACTGATTCTAAAGTTTATATGGAGAGGCAAAATACCCCAACTAGCCAACGCAATATTGAAGGAGGAACAAAACTAGAGGACTGACACTACCCTACTTTAAGACTTACTATAAAACTACAGTAATCACCACCAGTGTGGTGTTAGTGGAAAACACACACACACACGCGCACACACACACACACACACACACACACACACACACACACAAATAGATCAATGGAACAGAATAGAAAGCCCAGAAATGGACCCACATAAATATGGTCAACTGATCTTTGACAGAGAAGCAAAAGCATTTCAACAGAGAAAAGTTAGTCTTTTTAATAAATGATGTTGGAACAACTGGACATCCACATACAAAAACAATGAATCTAGATACAGATTTTACACCCTTTACAAAATTCAACTCAGAATGGATCACAGACCTCAAAGTACAATACCAAACAAGTAAACCCTTAGAAGATAAGGTAGGAGAAACTCCAGATGGCATAGCAACTGATGATGACTTTTTAGATACAGTGCAAAGGCATACCCCATGAAAGAAATAATTGATAAGCTGGACTTCATTAAAATAAAAATTTCTGCTTTGCAAAAGACACTAGAGAATAGAAAGAAAAGCCACAAGCTGGGAGAAAAGAAAACAACCTGATTTTAAAATGGGCAAAGACCTTGAGAAACATGTCACTAAAGAAGATATACAGATGGCAAATAAACATATGAAAAGATACTCCACATCACATATCATCAGGAAAATGCAAATTAAAACAACAGTGATAAACTACCACACACCTATTAGAATGGCCGTAATCCAGACCACTGACAACACCAAATGCTGGTGGAGTAACAGAAATGTTCATTGATTGCTGGTAAGAATGCAAAATGGTACAGCCACTTTTCAAGACAGGTTGGCAGTTTCTTAGAAAACTTAACATACTCTTACCATATTGTCAATCAAACTTATTTCCACACAAAAACCTGCACAGGGATGTTTATAGCAGCTTTATTCATTATTGCCAAAACTTGCAAGCAACCAACAGTCTTTCCATAGGTGAATGAATAAACTATGACACATCCAGACAATGGAATATTATTCAGTACTAAAAAGAAATGAGCTGTCAAACTAGGAAAAGACACAGAGGAAACTTAAATGCATATTACTAGGTGAAAAAAGCCAGTCTAAAGAGGCTACATACTGTATGATACCAACTATATGACATTATTTTTCACTTTTTATCTGGATTCCACTCCATTTTACCTTCAAGTTTAGAAGTCACAGTCAGCTGAATTCAAAGGGGCTTGAGTAAAGCAAGCTGGGATTTCCTTCTTTAGGAAATATTTTTGAAGGATGATCACTAGACCATTGTTTTTATATCCTCTATTGAGGAAGGGAGGTGGGAAGATTTTTTAATAAGATTTTAGGCTATAGAGCTAGAAATGTGGAGATTTGAATACTGGTTCTATCATGTACTTAACCAGCTGTGTGACCTTGGGAAGCTTTTTTTCCACCTAAATGAGCATTTAGTATTTACTTAGTAGGAACAAAGTATAGAACCAAGGAATGGAATATTACTTATTTAACATTTTGGTAATTTTGTGGTATATTTATTGTTACTCTTCATATTGTAGAGGCTGACTTTGTCATCATTCCCCTTATTGGTCAGGGGTTCTTAAAAGCAACAAAATCCTCTCTGGCTAGTTTGAGCAGAAGCAGGACTTAGTGAAGGATATTGGGCAGTTACGTGTGCAGCCAAGAACAGAGCCCAACATGCCATCCAGATTGCTTTTAGGAAAATATCACTACATTATTTACACCGGTGACTCTACCCAGATGTCCTCAGAAAGACAGATACTTCCCTTCCATGGTCACCACAGGATAGGATGGATTCCCCATGTTTCCTCCTCAGGTTACTTACTTCTGAAGCTAATCCTGAGCCGGGTGTCTAATCAACAGAGCCTGATCACGTGCTGCTGTCCTGGCTTCACAGGAAGGCTGAAGAAACAAGTTTTCTGACTTTTGACTTAAAGAATTAGGGTCCGTAAGGAAGGAAATTCCTCAGATATTTTGAAAAAGTGCTGGGCAGGCAGAAAATATGGCAGTACTCTAAGGACATTTTTGCTTCAGTAGATGGATTCATAAAGATAGAAATGTGTTCAAATTAAAAGGAAGGTGACTTTGGTTTATATTCCTTCTTTGAATGATTATTTTATTTTTAAAGTAGACTTTGCTTACAGGTATATCTGTATCACTTGCCTTTATCATTACTTTTTTGTCCCTATATGTAGGGACAAAGAGCTATTTGAGGCTAGCGTTGCAATGGGGGACCATGACTGGAGACTGTCTCTCTTTGAACATTATGGAAGACAGGTTGAAGATTGTCAGCTTGCTATGTTAATATCATTGGAAAATATCAATCTGTAGGGGCATATGCAACTAACTGCAACATAGCTGAATGAATTTGTGACTCAGAAGTGGGCTCATTTAGGCACAGGGGGTATGATGACCAATAAAGATGAGGTTCCATATTAGGAAAGCATGACCAGAAAGCCAACAAGGATTCTAATAGAATTTTTAGTTAGGTTCAGTCAAAGGAAGGATAATGTTTAATATAAATACTATGCATTTGCTATATTCTGCCTTAATTTGGACAGTTGAACTTCAAAATATTTTTGAATAAATGGATGAAAAATATTTAAAGGAAACAAATGATATTATTTAAAAATACAGAACAAAATGAGATGTATGCCTTTATTTTTCAATTTATGCAAAGATTCAGCGATTTTAAAGATAGAGCTAATACCCTACTTGGCAAATATTTTTAAATGATATTCTATGAATGGTAATTAATTTACAAATTACCTAATCACTTTCCAGTGTGTGTAATTGAATTGAGAGGCAAAATAGTGTTTTGAATTTGTGATACTAGAATCTGTGAACAAAGTTACTATGCAGTTGTCATAATAAATTCTACTTTTTATACAAAAAATAAGTTGTTCTGTAGTAAAGATTCTTGTCCTTAAGCTTTGGCTAAATATCTGATCATTTCCTAAATCAAAACTCTGAATATTTTTGAGGCTTTTGACATTTTACCAAATTATTCTCTAAAACATTCATATCAACTTATATTTCATCCAAGTAATTTTTTTTTTCAGTTAGTAATTGTAAGCTCTGCAAGAAAATGGCTATATCTGGGTTTTGTTATGTTTTTCTTTTTATTATTATGTACCTTTTCAAGTAAATATTTTTGAATAAGTTAGAAAAATGTGTTTAATAGCTGCCATTTGTGGACTTCCAAGTACTTTTCTCCTTTCTTCTACCTTTTTTTATTTATATGCTGCTTGTGCATGTGCATATTTCTGCTTAAGAAAAAAAAAAAAAGCCTCTTTTCACTGCTTCACCATTTTGAAGGACCAGGTACACAGTGAGGGTGTGAATGTTCTACAAAGAATATTACAAGCTGAAATTTATTATTTTACTTTTGACTCTAGGCGTTTCCAACACACAGTTTTTTTGCTGCATTTAATCTGTTGATATGGTGAATTACCTGTAATAATTTTCAAATGTTAAATTAACATTCTTGAGTTAAACTTAACTTGGTCATGATAGGAAGGTCATGATATAAATTCATATTTTGTTTCTTGTCTGTGTTTGTGTTCAGAGTCTAGATAAGTGACAGAATTTCCTCTTTTATTTATTTATTTTTATTATACTTTAAGTTCTGGGTTACATGTACAGAATGTGCATTTTGTTACATAGGTATACACATGCCATGGTGGTTTGCTGCACCAATCAACCCGTCACCTACATTAGGTATTTCTGATGTTATCCCTCCCCTAACCCCCCACCCCTCACAGGGTCCCAGGTCATGGTGTGTGATGTTCCCCTCCCTGTGTCCATGTGTTCTCATTGTTCTACTCCCACTTATGAGTGAGAACATGTGGTGTTTGGTTTTCTGATCTTGTGATAGTTTGCTGAGAATGATGGGATGGCTGGGTCAAATGGTATTTCTAGTTCTAGATCCTTGAGGAATTGCCACGTTGTCTTCCACAATGGTTGAACTAATTTACACTCCCACCAACACTGTAAAAGCATACCTATTTCTCCACAACCTCTCCAGCATCTGTTGTTTCCTGGCTTTTTAATGATCACCATTCTAACTGGCGTGAGATGGTACCTCATTGTGGTTTTGATTTGCATTTCTCTAATGACCAGTGATGATGAACATTTTTTCGTATGTCTGTTGGCTGCATAAATGTCTTCTTTTGAGAAGTGTCTGTTCATATCCTTTGCCCATTTTTTGATGGGGTTGTTTCTTGTAAATTTGTTTACGTTCTTTGTAGATTCTGGATATTAGCCCTTTGTCAGATGGATAGATTGCAGAACTTTTCACCCATTCTCTAGGTTGCCTGTTCACTCTGATGATAGTTTCTTTTATTGTGCAGAAGCTCTTTAGTTTAATTAGATCCCATTTGTCAATTTTGGCTTTTGTTGACATTGCTTTTGGTGTTTTAGACATGAAGTCTTTGCCCATGCCTATGTCCTGTGTGGTATTGTCCAGGTTTTCTTCTAGAATTTTATGGTCCTAGGTCTTACATTTAAGTCTTTTATCCACTTTGAGTTGATTTTTGTATAAGGTGTAAGGAAGGGGTCCAGTTTCAGTTTTCTGCATATGGCTAGCTAGTTTTCCCAACACCATTTATTAAATAGGGAATCTTTTCCCTATTGCTTGTGTGGGTCAGGTTTCAGACTTTCCTCTTTTATACTGTCTGTGCGTTTTTAATATCAAGGTTTTGATAGCCCCATAAAATGACTCGGAGAGAGTTTCTCCTTTTTCTGTTTTTGGCAGACTTGATAAAAATTACCAGTTTGGTAAAATTCATTTGTAAAACTATCTGGGCATGGTGTTTTCTAATTTGGAAGAATTTTTAAACTACTGATTCAACTTTTTTAAATGTTTAACATGATTCAGGCTTTCTATTTCTTCCGGAATCAGTTACAGTAATTTCTGTTTTCCTACGGATTTGTCCATTTCATCTGCATTTTCAGAATTTTATAAAATTTGTTCAGAATATACCTTTTTTTTTTTTTATTTTTTTTATTTTTATTATACTTTAAGTTCTAGGGTACATGTGCATAACGTGCAGGTTTGTTACATATGTATACTTATGCCATGTTGGTGTGCTGCACCCATCAACTCGTCAGCACCCATCAATTCATCATTTATATCATGTATAACTCCCCAATGCAATCCCTCCCTCCTCCCCCCTCCCCCCTCCCCATGATAGACCCCAGTGTGTGATGTTCCCCTTCCCGAGTCCAAGTGATCTCATTGTTCAGTTCCCACCTATGAGTGAGAACATGCGGTGTTTGGTTTTCTCTTCTTGTGATAGTTTGCTAAGAATGATGGTTTCCAGCTGCATCCATGTCCCTACAAAGGACGCAAACTCATCCTTTTTTATGGCTGCATAGTATTCCATGGTGTATATGTGCCACATTTTCTTAATCCAGTCTGTCACAGATGGACATTTGGGTTGATTCCAAGTCTTTGCTATTGTGAATAGTGCCGCAATAAACATACGTGTACATGTGTCTTTGTAGTAGACTAATTTATAATCCTTTGGGTATATACCCAGTAGTGGGATGGCTGGGTCATATGGTACATCTAGTTCTAGATCCTTGAGGAATTGCCATACTGTTTTCCATAATGGTTGAACTAGTTTACAATCCCACCAACAGTGTAAAAGTGTTCCTATTTCTCCACATCCTCTCCAACACCTGTTGTTTCCTGACTTCTTAATGATTGCCATTCTAACTGGTGTGAGATGGTATCTCATTGTGGTTTTGATTTGCATTTCTCTGATGGCCAGTGATGATGAGCATTTTTTCATGTGTCTGTTGGCTGTATGAATATCTTCTTTTGAGAAATGTCTGTTCATATCCTTTCCCCACTTTTTGATGGGGTTGTTTGTTTTTTTCTCGTATATTTGTTTGAGTTCTTTGTAGATTCTGGATATTAGCCCTTTGTCAGATGAGTAGGTTGCAAAAATTTTCTCCCATTCTGTAGGTTGCCTGTTCACTCTGATGGTAGTTTCTTTTGCTGTGCAAAAGCTCTTTAGTTTAATTAGATCCCATTTGTCAATTTTGGCTTTTGCTGCCGTTGCTTTTGGTGTTTTAGACATGAAGTCCTTGCCCATGCCTATGTCCTGAATGGTACTACCTAGATTTTCTTCTAGGGTTTTTATGGTATTAGGTCTAACATTTAAGTCTCTAATCCATCTTGAATTAATCTTCGTATAAGGGGTAAGGAAAGGATCCAGTTTCAGCTTTCTACTTATGGCTAGCCAATTTTCCCAGCACCATTTATTAAATAGGGAATCCTTTCCCCATTTCTTGTTTCTCTCAGGTTTGTCAAAGATCAGATGGCTGTAGATGTGCGGTATTATTTCTGAGGACTCTGTTCTGTTCCATTGGTCTATATCTCTGTTTTGGTACCAGTACCATGCTGTTTTGGTTACTGTAGCCTTGTAGTATAGTTTGAAGTCAGGTAGCGTGACGCCTCCAGCTTTGTCCTTTTGACTTAGGATTGTCTTGGCAATGCGGGCTCTTTTTTGGTTCCATATGAACTTTAAAGCAGTTTTTTCCAATTCTGTGAAGAAAGTCATTGGTAGCTTGATGGGGATGGCATTGAATCTATAAATAACCTTGGGGAGTATGGCCATTTTCACGATATTGATTCTTCCTATCCATGAGCATGGTATGTTCTTCCATTTGTTTGTGTCCTCTTTGATTTCACTGAGCAGTGGTTTGTAGTTCTCCTTGAAGAGGTCCTTTACATCCCTTGTAAGCTGGATTCCTAGGTATTTTATTCTCTTTGAAGCAATTGTGAATGGAAGTTCATTCCTGATTTGGCTCTCTGCTTGTCTGTTGCTGGTGTATAAGAATGCTTGTGATTTTTGCACATTAATTTTGTATCCTGAGACTTTGCTGAAGTTGCTTATCAGCTTAAGGAGATTTTGGGCTGAGACAATGGGGTTTTCTAAATATACAATCATGTCATCTGCAAACAGGGACAATTTGACTTCTTCTTTTCCTAACTGGATACCCTTGATTTCTTTCTCTTGCCTGATTGCCCTAGCCAGAACTTCCAACACTATGTTGAATAGGAGTGGTGAGAGAGGGCATCCCTGTCTTGTGCCAGTTTTCAAAGGGAATTTTTCCAGTGTTTGCCCATTCAGTATGATATTAGCTGTGGGTTTGTCATAAATAGCTCTTATTATTTTGAGGTACGTTCCATCAATACCGAATTTATTGAGCGTTTTTAGCATGAAGGGCTGTTGAATTTTGTCAAAAGCCTTTTCTGCATCTATTGAGACAATCATGTGGTTCTTGTCTTTGGTTCTGTTTATATGCTGGATTACGTTTATTGATTTGCGAATGTTGAACCAGCCTTGCATCCCAGGGATGAAGCCCACTTGATCATGGTGGATAAGCTTTTTGATGTGCTGCTGAATCCGGTTTGCCAGTATTTTATTGAGGATTTTTGCATCAATGTTCATCAGGGATATTGGTCTAAAATTCTCTTTTTTTGTTGTGTCTCTGCCAGGCTTTGGTATCAGGATGATGTTGGCCTCATAAAATGAGTTAGGGAGGATTCCCTCTTTTTCTATTGATTGGAATAGTTTCAGAAGGAATGGTACCAGCTCCTCCTTGTACCTCTGGTAGAATTCAGCTGTGAATCCATCTGGTCCTGGACTTTTTTTGGTGGGTAGGCTATTAATTGTTGCCTCAATTTCAGAGCCTGCTATTGGTCTATTCAGGGATTCAACTTCTTCCTGGTTTAGCCTTGGGAGAGTGTAAGTGTCCAGGAAATTATCCATTTCTTCTAGATTTTCTAGTTGATTTGCGTAGAGGCGTTTATAGTATTCTCTGATGGTAGTTTGTATTTCTGTGGGGTCAGTGGTGATATCCCCTTTATCATTTTTTATTGCATCTATTTGATTCCTCTCTCTTTTTTTCTTTATTAGCCTTGCTAGCGGTCTGTTAATTTTGTTGATCTTTTCAAAAAACCAACTCCTGGATTCATTGATTTTTTGGAGGGTTTTTTGTGTCTCTATCTCCTTTAGTTCTGCTCTGATCTTAGTTATTTCTTGCCTTCTGCTAGCTTTTGAATGTGATTGCTCTTGCCTCTCTAGTTCTTTTAATTGTGATGTTAGAGTGTCAATTTTAGATCTTTCCTGCTTTCTCTTGTGGGCATTTAGTGCTATAAATTTCCCTCTACACACTGCTTTAAATGTGTCCCAGAGATTCTGGTATGTTGTATCTTTGTTCTCATTGGTTTCAAAGAACATCTTTATTTCCGCTTTCATTTCGTTATGTACCCAGTAGTCATTCAGGAGCAGGTTGTTCAGTTTCCATGTAGTTGAGCGGTTTTGATTGAGTTTCTTAGTCCTGAGTTCTAGTTTGATTGCACTGTGGTCTGAGAGACAGTTTGTTATAATTTCTGTTCTTTTACATTTGCTGAGGAGTACTTTACTTCCAATTATGTGGTCAATTTTGGAATAAGTGCGATGTGGTGCTGAGAAGAATGTATATTCTGTTGATTTGGGGTGGAGAGTTCTATAGATGTCTATTAGGTCCGCTTGGTGCAGAGATGAGTTCAATTCCTGGATATCCTTGTTAACTTTCTGTCTTGTTGATCTGTCTAATGTTGACAGTGGAGTGTTGAAGTCCCCCATTATTATTGTATGGGAGTCTAAGTCTCTTTGTAAGTCTCTAAGGACTTGCTTTATGAATCTGGGTGCTCCTGTATTGGGTGCATATATATTTAGGAGAGTTAGCTCTTCCTGTTGAATTGATCCCTTTACCATTATGTAATGGCCTTCTTTGTCTCTTTTGATCTTTGATGGTTTAAAGTCTGTTTTATCAGAGACTAGGATTGCAACCCCTGCTTTTTTTTGTTCTCCATTTGCTTGGTAGATCTTCCTCCATCCCTTTATTTTGAGCCTATGTATGTCTCTGCATGTGAGATGGGTCTCCTGAATACAGCAGACTGATGGGTCTTGACTCTTTATCCAGTTTGCCAGTCTGTGTCTTTTAATTGGAGCATTTAGTCCATTAACATTTAAGGTTAATATTGTTATGTGTGAACTTGATCCTGCCATTATGATATTAACTGGTTATTTTGCTCGTTAGTTGATGCAGTTTCTTCCTAGCCTCGATGGTCTTTACATTTTGCCAAGTTTTTGCGATGGCTGGTACCGGTTGTTCCTTTCCATGTTTAGGGCTTCCTTCAGGGTCTCTTGTAAGGCAGGCCTGGTGGTGACAAAATCTCTAAGCATTTGCTTATCTGTAAAGGATTTTATTTCTCCTTCACTTATGAAACTTAGTTTGGCTGGATATGAAATTCTGGGTTTAAAATTCTTTTCTTTAAGAACGTTGAATATTGGCCCCCACTCTCTTCTGGCTTGTAGAGTTTCTGCCGAGAGATCTGCTGTTAGTCTGATGGGCTTCCCTTTGTGGGTGACCCGACCTTTCTCTCTGGCTGCCCTTAAGATTTTTTCCTTCATTTCAACTTTGGTGAATCTGGCAATTATGTGTCTTGGAGTTGCTCTTCTGGAGGAGTATCTTTGTGGCGTTCTCTGTATTTCCTGAATTTGAATGTTGGCCTGCCCTGCTAGGTTGGGGAAGTTCTCCTGGATGATATCCTGAAGAGGGTTTTCCAACTTGGTTCCATTTTCCCCCTCACTTTCAGGCACCCCAATCAGACGTAGATTTGGTCTTTTTACGTAATCCCATACTTCTTGCAGGCTTTGCTCATTTCTTTTTCTTCTTTTTTCTTTTGGTTTCTCTTCTCGCTTCATTTCATTCATTTGATCTTCAATCGCTGATACTCTTTCTTCCAGTTGATCGAGTCGGTTACTGAAGCTTGTGCATTTGTCACGTATTTCTCGTGTCATGGTTTTCATCTCTGTCATTTCGTTTATGATCTTCTCTGCATTAATGAGTCTAGCTGTCAATTCTTCCACTCTTTTTTCAAGATTTTTAGTTTCTTTGCGCTGGGTACGTAATTCCTCCTTTAGCTCTGATAAGTTTGATGGACTGAAGCCTTCTTCTCTCCTCTCGTCCAAGTCATTCTCTGACCAGCTTTGATCTGTTGCTGGTGATGGGCTGCGCTCCTTTGCAGGGGGAGATGCGCTCTTATTTTTTGAATTTCCAGCTTTTCTGCCCTGCTTCTTCCCCATCTTTGTGGTTTTATCTGTCTCTGGTCTTTGATGGTGGTGACGAACTGATGGGGTTTTGGTATAGGTGTCCTTCCTGTTTGATAGTTTTCCTTCTGACAGTCAGAAGGACTCTCTGTTGGTCTGTTGGAGATTGCTTGAGGTCCACTCCAGACCCTGTTTGCCTGGGTATCAGCAGCAGAGGTTGCCGAAGATAGAATATTGCTGAACAGCGAGTGTACCTGTCTGATTCTTCCTTTGGAAGTGTCCTCTCAGGGGTGTACTCCACCCTGTGAGGTGTGGGGTGTCAGACTGCCCCTAGTGGGGGATTTCTCCCAGCTAGGCTACTCAGGGGTCAGGGACACACCTGAGCAGGCAGTCTGTCCGTTCTCAGATCTCAACCTCCGCGTTGGGAGATCCGCGGCTCTCCCCAAAGCTGTCAGACAGAGTCGTTCGCGTCTGCACCGGCTCCCGCTACTTCCCCTGTTGGTCTTCAGCTGTGCGCTGTCCCCAGAGGTGGAGACTACAGAGACAGGCAGGCTTCCTTGAGCTGCTGTGAGCTCCACCCAGTTCGAGCTTCCCAGCGGCTTTGTTTACCTACTTAAGCCTCAGCAATGGCGGGCGCCCCTCCCCCAGCCTCGCTGCTGCCTTGCGGATAGATCGCGGCAGACTGCTGTGTTAGCAGTGAGGGAGGCTTCGTGGGCGTGGGACCCTCCCGGCCAGGTGTGGGATATATTCTCCTGGAATGCCTGTATGCTTACAGCGCAGTATTGGGGTGGGAGTTACCCGATTTTCCAGGTGTTGTGTGTCTCAGTTCCCCTGGCTAGGAAAACGGATCCCCTTCCCCCTTGCGCTTCCAGGTGAGGCGATGCCTCGCCCTGCTTCAGCTCTCGCTGGTCAGGCTGCAGCAGCTGACCAGCACCAATTGTCCGGCACTCCCTAGTGAGATGACCCCAGTACCTCAGTTGAAAATGCAGAAATCACCGGTCTTCTGTGTCGCTCGCGCTGGGAGTTGGAGACTGGAGTTGTTCCTATTCGGCCATCTTGCTCCGCCCCCCCAGAATATACCTTTTATGTTTGCTACAACTATTATCTGGTCGTATTCATCTTTCTTCTACTGTGTCCAATCTCTTATTTGTCTAATCCATTAAATTTCTGGTAGCAAGTCTTACATTTTTTCCTTTCTAGATATACTGTTTGGTTCTTTTTCAAATCTGCCTGTAAGTTCTGAAAGTCTCTTGTAGCCTAGGCATACTTTTGCTATTTCTTTTATTTGTTTATACATATTACATATTCTTCCTGGTGAAAATGTCTACAGGTTTGCAGGTCTGGTTGTGTAAGTTGTTTCTGTTGACTTGCTCACATATTGGGTGATTTTATGACGGCAAGCTCATGTTCTCCTTGGGACTTTAGGAGGGTTCTTCAAGGCCTGGATGAAAATATGTTCCTGCATAGAGGACTGTTAGTGAGACCCCATAAATAGTGTGAAAATTCCAACCCCAAACATGCCCATGAGTGTGCCTTTTATCAGGAATTCTCACGAGTGCCTTTCTCCTGACCCTCCATGCCACATTCTGAACTGAGGCTGAGATAGGCAAATTGCTTCATTCACCATCTGCCTCTAAAAGGTAGATTTGTTTTTCTCCAGTTCATTTACTATGGGAGAGTGGTATGGAGGAAAAAGGAAGGATCTCAGGGGTGTGTGATCCAGTGTCCTATTTTGCAGGGCCCCAGGCTTGTCTGCTGACCCTCAGCCTCTCATAGGTTTAAAGCACAAGCACTAGTCTAGACCTTCTAGGATGGGCAGAAGCCTCGGGAAAAATTCTGTCTTCAGCCCTGGCTTACCAAGAGGTTTCAGGAATTTTTCCTACCTCAGAGGATATGGTTATTCTCCTGATAGCTCACCTATGTGTTTAAAAGATTTTTAAAAATTATTTATTCGGGGCCAGGTGCTCATGCCTGTAATCCCAGCATTTTGGGAGGCCAAGGTGGGCAGATCCCTTGAGCTCAGGATTTCAAGACCAGCCTGGGCAACATGCCAAAACCCAGTCTACTAAAAATATACAAATTAGCTGGGCATGGTAGTGGGCACCTGTAGTCCCAGCTGCTTGGGAGGCTGAGATGGGGAATCACTTGCACCCAGGAGGTTAAGGTTGCAGTAACCTGAGATTGTGCCACTACACTCCAGCCTGGGCATCCAGCCTGGGCAACACAGAAAGACGCTGTCTCAAAAAAAAAAAAAAAGAAAAAGAAAAAGAAAAAAAAAAAAAATTTAGCGTTTTTAGTTTTCTATACTAAGAGGGCTTCCTCTGACATCAGGCTACCATGTTGGAAAAAGTGGGAGTTAAATGTTTTCTTTTTTTTTTTTTTTCTGTTTGTTTTTTTCCTAGAAGAGAAATGGGAGTTGTAAATCTTATGTGGTAACTTCATAAGAAGTTACATATATGGGTCAACCTCAATTTTTGAGATCACAGTCAAGAGAGAGGAAGTAAGTGAAAAGGTAGCAGTGGCTAACATTTTGGGTTGATTCTTAATAATGTATGGGGCTTTATACCAAGTGCTTTATTAGGAAGATCTCATTTAATCCACCATCACAATACTATCATTCCCATAGTAAAGAAGAGGAAACTGAAACTTTGGAGAGTTTCAAATCACTTCCCCAAGGTCGCACAATGAACAGATAATTCATAATGTTGACCTCGGGTTATCAAGAAAAGAAGTCATACTAGATGGAATCTGTTTATATTTGGTGCATTGTTATTTTAAAAGGTAGCAAAATGTGTAATATATCTTAAATTTTCATTTAAATGGTGCTATTATAGTTCAGTGTGGTCTTATCATATTAAAAAGATAAGTGTATCAAAGGAATGCAAAAGCCAATTTACCTAGACTCTTACTACTTTGTCTCCTCTAAGAAAAATTACTCTTAAAATACTTCCCAAGGATTTTTCTGGATGTCATATCCCAAAACACATTTGTTAGCCTGGATAAGAAGAGAAACTTTGCCCAAGGACTTTAAAGATTCATTACTAAACATGGATTCCCCTTTGTTTCATAATTCATCTCAAACTACTTCTCTCCCACAACTTCATCAACTGTGTGGCATTTGGTTATAGTGTTAATAGATACTTCTTCCTATGAAAGTGGTTTCTTAATATGATTTATATACACTTTTTCCATTTGAAGCATAATGTTATAAATCAGACTTGGAAAATGTAACTTTCATAGTACAGAAATTTCATTTGGTGATACTTAAAGTACAGTTTTCTCAAGTAGTGTTTTCAATGAACCTTCTTTTTCTTGCGTGACATTGTTTCCCAGTTGCCAGTATTTTGGGATAGATATTGAAACTACAATGTCTGTGTGTTTTTCTTAAGCAAGTTCTCATTCTCCTAAAGTAACCAGGTCCATCAGTCCAGGAAAATCAGGAAAAGGTTGCGGGGAGGACACTCCTTCCCTAAATTCAAAAGTAGGCAGTCTCCCTGGTGATTTTACTTCCTCTGTGCCATGCTAGTAATTGAACCTGGTGCTGTTACCTCCAGGGTCTCCACTGGCATTCTTATTATCATCTGTCCTTGCATGTCCTAATACTTCTTTTTTTAATTTTATTTTTTATTTTATTTATTTATTTATTTATTTATTTATTTATTTATTTATTTATTTCGAGACTGAGTCTTGCTCTGTCACCCAGGCTGGAGTGCAGTGGTGCGATCTTGGCTCACTGCAAGCTCCGCCTCCCTGGTTCACACCATTCTCCTGCCTCAGCTTCCCAAGTAGCTGGGACTACAGGTGCCTGCCACCACGCCTAGCTAATTTTTTGTATTTTTAGTGGAGATGGGGTTTCACCATGTTAGCCAGGATGGTCTCGATCTCCTGACCTCGTGATCCAACCAGCTCGGCCTCCCAAAGTGCTGGGATTACAGGCGTGAGCCACCGTGCCTGGCCAAGGCCTGATACTTCTAAGGCCAGCCACTGAAAAAGGGCATGGGTCACCACCACTTGGGAACTTAACCCACCGCTTTTCTTGTTAATACTTACATCCCGAGAAGTCTACTTTCTCCTCTTGTGGCAGCCACTTCCCTTGCCTCTAGAAGCTTGGCCTTAAGGATGGGTAAGGGAGGCCAGGATTTAATACACTGGGGTCTTTTTCCCCTTTCTAAACATGGGGGAAGAGGAAGAAAGTGGAAACTCTCATATAATGCTTTTGTGAATGAATCTGTTACCAAAACACCAGGGGATGGATCTAACTCCTGCTACTCTCTGCACAGGAGGCCAATCATGGAGATGAGCATTACCAGGGAAGAGGCTTTATTTGGGTGCTGCAGCTGATGGGAGATCAATCTTAAATGTATCTCCCTGACCGATTAAAATCGGGGGCTTATATGTACAGCAGGGAAGGAATGTAACTACATGCAGGTAAACAGGAATTAGGGAAAAGAGAAGAAATCATGAGAGATGAGGGGGTTTGGCTTCTCATTGTCTGGATCTGGTGAGTTTCAGTTCCTTGATACTATCTAGGAGGCCTGAAGAAGGAACTCAGCTAAGACCAATGTAAGTTTTAAGACCAGGAAGGTCAGTTTCTATGTTTATTTAAAAAGACTGTAAATATCAGTTCTATGGGACAGTTGGGCTGGTTTCAAATCCATAGCAACAAAGGAGGCAGTACACTAGTATATATCTCAATAATTCATCCTGTTACAACAAATTCTATTTTCCATTGTACTTTAATTATTTAAACTACTAGGAACCTGTTCCGGAAATGATTTGTTTTGTTTTTCAACTTTTTCACTGAGTAAACTCAGATGAGTTTCTTAATACCTGATACCATCATTTTCTCATTTGTAAAATGACTTTAGAAACTTGTACCTTTATGATAAGTCATACATGTGAAGAGCATGAGAAGCTCAGGTTGGTGAAGGGTTCATATGACAATAAGATTCAGGAAATGAAAGGTTTTTTGTTTACCCTTTACCTTATTTCCCTGGTGGAAGGGTAAAAGAGCATTGTTCTTTTAGAAATTAAAAGACAACTTGAAGAGAAATATAAAACTATTCCCAAAAACTGAAAAGATAATTCCATTTTCTCCCTGCATCCATTTCAGTCCTGTTTGTTTTACCGGAAAGTACATGAGTCCTTGGTTCTTGTCTTACTTGGAAGAAAGAATTTGGCCAAAAGACAAATTTAGCAAAGAAAGCAGAGAATTTATTGAAGGAAAATAAAGAGCAGGGAGTTTATTGAAGGAAAATAAAGAGCAGAGAGTTTATCAAAGGAAGTAGAGTTTAAGAGAGGAGCAGGCTGGTCCGGCTGGAAAACAGCTCCAATAGCAGCAAGGGTTAAGCAGTGGCAGAGTTTAGAGAGACAGCACACTCTGAAAGACAAGGCAGAGTGGGCCGCTGGAAAGAGAATGAGCCAACAGCCCTGAGAGTTCTGCGTTGAGGTTTTTCTTACGTCAGACTCTTTAAGTTCCTGCCTCTGTCTTAAATCTCTGCCTTTGTCTTTGTCTAGTTTCCCAGTTTTGCCTTAAGTCTCTGCCTTTCCCCCACCTAGTTCCCATTCCAGGTTTGTGGGATTCTCCCTTCCTGTCAGTTGATACACAGGTACAGGCTCAGTGTTAGATATGAATCCTTCCTAATCGTGCTGTTGATCATTACCATTAACCCAGGGAGGTCTCATAGTGGTTAAATATGTACTTATTGCACCTGTATACCTCTTAGGAATTTCACCGTTGCCCTCTTTCCTTCCTTATCAGCATGTAGCTAGCTACCTTCTGACAGCTTAACTGCACAGTGAGCAATTACTGGGCATCTTAAGGGATGTTCAAGGGTGTTCCTTCCTGCATACGTACTTTCCCTCCTCTCTGCTCATATCTAGCATGCATGTTTCGGGTGGTCTCTGGGATGTGAGATTTTCCAGACCGCCTTTGCTCAGGGGCTTCCCCCTCCTGTTCATGTCTAGCTATCTGCCTGTCCTAATATTTACGCTAGTCTTGCCCTCCTTCCTTTCTCCTTTCTTCCCTCCTTTCTTTCTTCCCAGATGAGCTCCTGTAATCTCTCAGGAGAGTGCAAATTCATTTCCTTACAAGAATTTGCATCTCTATTTCAATGCTGAGAATATGAATTGGGAAAAAGCTCTCATTTTGAACTGTCATTTTGTTCCATATTCCTTAGAAAAGGAGGATAAAGCAAGATTTGGAGGCAGAACCTTAGCTTTTCTTTTGTTCTCTAAGTCCTTCCAGTCTCCCTCTCTAAAATTCTCAGTGTTCATTTTTAGACTCAGTAGGAGAAAGTGGCTTTTAATAACCAGTGTCTGACTTCTTGGTGCAGGAAGCTGGGTAGATTAATTGAAACATTCTAAAACTAAATAAAGTTGGTATCAGGGGGTCCAGCTGAGCACACACAGGTGTTACGTGCAAGTCCCCCTAATTTGTTACCATATCAGGAAGTGATTGTACCTTCAGCTGACTTTAAGCATGAGATAGTCCTTAGTACTGGAGATAGATCCCATTGGTATTTGTTTTTCCTGTTTGAAAGTTACACTTGAAATGTATGTAGATGTTATTTGTCTACAGTAATTTTCTTGTAACCATATAGTTAAATCTTAGTCAGATTTGTATCTTCTCCTTTCAGTCAGCAACACAATATTATTCATTTCAATACTCACATATCTCAAGTTCAACTCAATATTTCATTTATTGAAGCTGAATAAAATGGCTACATAATTTACCAGTTATTAAAGTATTCTGATTTTGCCAGTCTTCAGTGTGAACATCTGGAAACTAAAGATATATGACCTATGGTCTTCTATGTTATCTTACAGCTGCTGTAGTAATAGTAGTTAAAATGTATTAATGTAAGAAGTAAAATATTATTACATACTTAGATGTCAGTAATGTTAAATACTTCATGAGCCTTGCTATATTTAATAATTGAAAATGACATAGTGGATATTTTGACACAGATTTACAGAATCTCAGAAAGGGCTAGACTTGGGCAGGACTGGAGTATGGGCCTAGAAATTGGACAGGTGTGGTGTGAAATTGTAACCCTTCCACACACTGGCCACAGGACCTCAGGGAAGATGTCTCGCCTGTATAATAAGAGTATTACTTACCTTATGGGTATTGTAATGATAAAGTCAATGAATATATGACAAGTCCTTGGAATATAATAAATACTAAATAAATGATTATGACTTTTGTCCCTATGACTATGCCATTTCTAGTTCTAAACATCTACTTCAATGACGTTAGAGGCCAGGCTCCTATCTCCCAGCCCCGTGTTCTGTTGAACTCTTGTTCAGCAAGCTGTGTCATATACCTAATATTAGGTATTGTAAAGGATATCAAAGAAGACAATAAGATCAACACTGATATTTTCATCGCTTTCTGCTCTACCTGTTGTCACATAGCATGACTAACAGCTGCTGAAGTGTCTGTCTCAGTTTCCAGTGAGATCATAAGTTCCTTTTAAAGAGGATTATCATCTTACACTTTTATAAGGTAACTTGCAACACCTGGAACATTGCTGAGTGTAAGCTCAGCTGTTCAATGAGAGAATGTCTTTAAAAATTATAATTCAAAGAGAGCATGTTGACAAGAAGAAATGGTTGCACCTGTGGTGGGCGGGAGAGGTAGAGTTGGACCAGCTGATCTCTCACTACCCCTCCCACCCCAGGGTTCTGCCATCCTTCAGAAACACATTCAGTGAGGCAGGTGAAAGCTAAAGAAGACATATAAAACTGGTTGGTGGGTGGTCATTTCTCAGTATAGTACTTATTTGTGAAGTCATATATTTCATATTTATACTTGAATTTTGTACAGACTCATACAGGCCCAGTCTGTGATCCTGATGTTTATAATGGAATCTCTAAGAGCAAATTATTTTGATATTCTTGCGAGCTGCTGCTAATGTTATAACTATTTTTTTCTGTGATCTCCTGTAATCTACTTTTGCCATATTATAGCTCAAAGTTAATGCAACACAAACAACATTATTTAGGCTGTGTCTTAGGGGCATGAAGCTCAAATTTTGGCTGAAAATGACCAAATATACTGCTTCCTAAGCTTTATTGCTTTTTGCTAGATCTCATTTTTCCCTATCCCAAGTTAACTAACATTCTATAAAACTTAAAACTTTTTGCTTCTAAAAATATGCCCTCAACTCTTTATTGTCTGAAGAATAAAATGGAAGGGAGAGCATTCCACAGGTTATAAAAGAGAAAAAGGTGGGCAATCCACTCAGGATTTCAGGTACAACTATAGCAACACCCAGGCCTTTGGGATGAAGATCATCCTGTGAGAAGCCAGGGAAATGGAAAAAATTAATTTCCATTATCCTTTCAAGATGAGAGAGGATGGACATAGGTACTTTTTTATAAGCAGCTTCAGTTCCTCGCCCTTATTTTCTTACCACCAGCAGGCATTCACAAAGATGTTAGGAAGCAAGAGGTATCATCTTGATTGCTAAATGGGGAAGTAATAGAACAGCAGTAGATAGGGGGCTCTTTGCAGAATGCTATAAATTATTTTTTCAAAAATGAGTGTGGAGGTCACAGCTTTGTTAATATTGTGTAGGACATAGTCTAACAATGATATCAGTTCTCCTACTCCTGGCAGCAGAAGCCTTTCCTTCAGCTAATGGAGCAGAACACTAATTTGGAAAGCAGGGAGAAAGTAAAGCCGCCCTGCTTGACGTTGAGGTGCCACAGTGGAGTCCACTTTGCCAGCCAACTTCTTCCTAGCCCATGTCATCTGTGTCTGCACTGGACATGTTCCCACTTGCAGCACCTTGGAAACCACTGGTCTGATTGCTTTGGTCTCTACCCAATCAATTGCGTTTCACCTGGTTTTGCTCAGTGACACCTTTAAGAATCTGATAAAAGCTTTGGGTCTTATTCCTTTAAAAAAGTGCATCTGCGTGAAATTTTGCATGCTGTTTCAAAGCCTTCATGGACTGCTCCTCCGTCACCAAAGGCACATAAATTCCTCAGACCTAAGCCCTTTCTAAAAGGCAGACTGCATCTTTTTCACACTAAACAAAATAACAATAAACAAAAACAAAATTTAACTCTAACCACGTAAACACACTATACTTTCATCATTTTCAATTAGTTTTGGAGGAAGCTGAAAGAAACCTAGGTTCTGGTTTTAGCTCTGCAGCTAGCAGCTGGATTGCCTTCAGCAAGTCATGTAAGACATTATTGGGCCTCAGTGTCTCCGTCTCTTAAACGCTAGTGTTCTGTGTTCAGCTGTAGTCTTCTGTAATTCTGTGAGCCAAAGTAAGGTCACATGAAGTCAGTAGTCTTCTCTATGACCGAGCATATGCTGTTTGCATCCATTTATTCATTTTTAGCTTATGAGGGAATGGCCTTTCCATTCACTCAGGCTAGATGTGAATGTTGTAGTTGATAAGCAGGGCAATATTGACATATGTAAAAAGACATTTTCTGCTGTTAAGTTTGAATCCTTAAGTTCTGGGTTCTTTATGTTTTGTTTTGATCCAGCTATCCAGTCCTCTTCCTCACATTTCCATCACCTCCATCCCCAAGCAAAAAGTTAACTGATTTATCACCTTCCCTTGCCTTGACTCATTTAAAGTAATACACTAATACCCTGAGTTAAGCTGTATCTAAATAAGTTTGGATGATAGAGGAAAAGGTAATGGTGACAGGTAAGGCCCAGTGAATGAAGTGCTAATGTAAAGGGGCATCTGTGGAGATAATGAATAAGTGGGTCCTTAGGTAAATGAAGTAGGAGCACAACTCAAGAGAGAAGAGGGGTTGGGTTAGGACATGTGATACACTTCTTTTACAACCTAGTTATCCTCAAAATACTTGAAATTAACCCTGTCATTCCTTTTCCGAGAAAAAAGAATTCTTTGCCTGGGGCAGTCATTCCTCCCAGGCTCTAAAACCCAGCCATAATAATGATGCTGCTAAAATTATAATTTATTGAGCATCAACTTTGCAACAGGTACAGTGATAGAAACTTTGTGGATTTTAATTCACGTAATGATTATAACCACCCTTTGGTACTTGTGCAGCTATTTCTGTTTTTCACATGAGGAAACGGAGGCTTAGAGAAGCTAAGTCAAAGCCATATAGGCCTCAAACCACAGAGCGAAAATCTAAGCACAGGTTATTTGATTCTAAAGCCTCTTTTTCCCCACTGGATTGCATAGCCACTGGGCTTTCAGTTAATAACTAGTGAAATAGTCCTGTAAAACTGTCCACCTTAGTGAATCTGCCTGCAGGTAGGTTTATTGTTACTGCGGCTCATCATCTTTTGCAGGTAAATACAATGTATGAGATCATTTTTGAGGGGAGTGATGTGCCTAGAATAGAGAATAACCACTGACAAGATTCTCAGGATTTTAAAAAAAGGTCGTTTGTTGTTTTATTTTGATTTGCTTTTAATTCATCACTCTGCCTGGCACATTGGAGGAACCCAATGAATGACTACGTGGATGTATGAGTGTATGAGTGAATGAAAGGCAGTTTATTCTACAAGGCTTAAATGAACTGATTTTGCAATAGCTAATACAGAAAGCAAAATTTTAGCATTATACACTGGTATGACTTTATTTCTACATTTCAGGAACAAAATATCATATAACTTTGCACATAATTCTTTGAAGCTCTTGATAGGTTTTTTATATTCTGCTTTCTAAAACCTTTTGTGTAGTTATAAGTCAAAAGCAGAGTATTACATCACTTTCATTGGAAAAAAGACTAATTTTACATTGTAATGATTGTACCTGTTCTGTGACAAAGCCTTGATTTAAAAAAAGAAAACTTCCAAAAAATTCCAATTTAATAGTTCAAAGAAAGAAGATTGTCTCTAGGAGAACTGGGACACAATTTTATAGTTTATTCATTGTAAAATTGGCCTTCAGTGCTAAAATGGAAAAAAGGATGAATGCAGAAGAAAAAAGCATAGAATAACTGACTAAGCTCGAAGGTCATTAATGACACTAAGAGGAATAAAAATGATAAAGTGAACATAGAAAATCATATTCTGTGAAAAATGAAATAGAATTGCTCTTAGCAAGAAAAAAAAGCATGGAAGAAATCTTTTTAGTACAGTTGAGGGAAGGGAGGAAGGACTGTGTGCCCAAATGAGTAGCTCTGTTGGAGCCAAAGAATGGGTTCTAATCCTTACCAGAACTTCAGAGCAAATTTCTTAAAAATGTAGGTCAATAAGAGCTTATAGTTAGGAGAGAAGCCTGGTTTCCTGGAGACATGTTTTCTGTTGCCCGGAAGAAAGTCCAGTGTCAGTCAGCCTGTGAATTCAAATGTGTGATTCTAAGGAGGTGCAGCATTAATTGGAGCAGCTGCTAGCACAGAAAGAGTGTTGAGCCTTTCTGACCGATGACAGGAGAAAGCTTTAAGTAGGGTAGATATCAGCTCCTCCCATGACTTTTCCTGAGATTATAAAATTATCAGTGTAAATGTCATGGTCCCCCTTCCTGATTCTGTACATCCCCTTTTTCTACCCCCTCACCTTCATTGGGGAAAATCATTCGTTATTTAGAAGGCAGCAGCACTAGTGAAATGCTCAAAACTCACATCATTTTTGCAAGAGCTGACCAGTGTGTTTAAATGAAAGTCTCAAATAAAATCTGTCTCACATGTGGCCCATGTGCTGAGTTTAAAAGGTTGCTATGGGAAACTTTCAGCTAACCTTTAGCCTCTGTGACTATATATTGCCTAGTTCAGACTTTGTAAGAAGTGTTCTAATTTATAAGTTTTGTTTTCATGTAATTAGAAAACAACAAAAACCAGTTACTGTCTCAAATGTTTGGGCCCTTGTCATTCCATTTAGAAGCAGTATATTGTTAATGGAGCTTTTTGCTGTGTCCCCAAATACTGCATTGCAAAACCTCAGTTCTGGTCCTTTACCATGTAGGAAAATGATTGGAGAGTACACAATGAACTGATGATCACGTCTTGCATTAAGGTAATAAATGAAAAGACTGTGTCACAAAATCTATTCATGTCCACCCTGGGTTTTTTTTTTTTTTTTTTTTTT
The DNA here is from genome assembly GCF_007565055.1 of Rhinopithecus roxellana. NCBI lineage: Eukaryota > Metazoa > Chordata > Mammalia > Primates > Cercopithecidae > Rhinopithecus > Rhinopithecus roxellana. The sequence continues at coordinate 138,425,964 of NC_044552.1, read as the reverse complement.
TTTTTCGCTGAAGTGTTCTTGCTGTGACCTACTTCTGCAGATAAGAAAAATGATTTTGCCATCCTTCTATGACATTATGGCTATAGTGAACTGTTCCCAAGTGTCTTGGTGTAGGTGGCCTTGTGAGAATAAGCATTAATTATTTTTAGACTGCTGATGCATCACCTCTGTGGTGTCTATATTTGTCTTCTAAGAATGCATCATCACTCTCTAATTATAGGTGATCTGGTGGGATTAGATCTTTTGGGTTAAACAGACTAGGATGACATAAAATATGCATGGAAAGTAAACATTTGAAAAAAATGGTGAGCCACAGTGATTGTTAAGATCCAAACTATACTGCAGTGTTCAGAATAACACTCAGAACAATCTTCACATTGTCAGTGTCACCACCTGTCTAATTCCTACATTTTAAATCACTTTGCCAATTGAGTTTATTTTTATGTTTTCAACTTGAAATTTATCACCTAATTCTAATGCTTGGACTCTTGCAATGTTACCCCAACAGCTTTTGTAAAAAAAAAAAAAAAAAAATGAAATCACCATGGAATCTCTGGGACTCTGCTCTGTGACAGCCATCTCTGCAGAACCAGGAGAGCAGTGAGGGCTGTGGCACCTTGGTCTCAACTTTGAGGCTTGTGAGGCAGTACCGAGCAGAGCTCTGAGCAAAGTTTTAAAGAGCAGATCAGTTTCTGGCCAGGATGTTTTGCCAAGTAATGTGGAAGTAATAGAGTACTGGGGTTGAAAATAAGAAATCTCCCAGTCTCTTTTCAGCTCCATCCTATAAAAGATTATTTTCTCCGATGTTGATGCAGAAAAGTAATAAACCTAGATTCTAGTTATATAATTAATTTATCCAATCATTCATTCCAGGCAACAAATATTTACTGAAAACCTTCTGTGTACAAGACCTCATAGAGGGATATACAGAGATTTAGATAAGACATTGCGCTTCCACATGAATGGTCCTTTTGCAGGCAGGAGTGGATATGCAAGGGTTTTATTGGGAAATCTAAAACACAAAGTGTCGTCAAGAAGAGGCATTTGGTTCCCTTCTCAGTGTCTGTGTCTGTGGACTGTGTCACAGGCAAGGTGTGGGAATTTAAAATTACCAGTGCTTTTCCTCTTTTCTTGAATCCTAGTCTAAGAAGTAGCTTTCGGGAATCACAAATTCAAGTGTTTAATTGGTGATGAACATAAAGCTGGAGCATTTGAACATGTTGAAGGTAGTGACCAAAGTGCAAGGGTACCTTTCTTGTCCGCCAATATCACTTCTAAAACTCAGTGCCATTTTAAACAGTTACGTTGGGAGGTAGGGGAAAGATCGCATCCAATTTCATTCCCCTACTGTGCAGCAGATGTGCCCACAGGAACAACTGCACAGTGCGATATTGTCAGGTTTCCAAAAGAATTTAGCTAATGGGCTTCATTGCTTATAGACCTCGAATCCCAGAGAATCAGCATGAAGGTGACAGACAAGTACAAAACTTGAAGCTTCTAAGAGTGAGGAAGTGATGAAGTTTTGTGAGCAGTTTTTCCAACGTGGGAATTCTAATTTGCCCTACCCAAAATTTGAAGCAGCCTTGCATAAAGGAAAAGAAAGCAGATGTGAATGCTTATGTTAAAAGTCAGCTAATTTAAACCTAATGAAAAAATTCTTAGCTGCGGAGAGGGCCAGAATATTGCAGGAGCTCTGCAGCATCTCCTCCGGAGGCATTTCTGAATAATATCTCTCTTGAATGGCTTAGCTGTACAGGTAATGGGAAAAGCTGACTCAGGGCTGCCTCCAGGCTTAGCAGGGAGTATATTCTGGGTACCATTGTGAGTATTAGGGAAGGCCTGAAAATCACTGACAGAAAGGCTAATGTTGTACAGTTCAGATTCCCCCAAGGAAGAAAATGTTTATGCAATTCAACCTTAGTAACCTGAGTTGTAAGCTACTTGTTTTCTGCAAACATCAGAGTTAATAGTACCTGTACCCTAAACTACTAGTTTATGGCATATTTTTGGATCCATTTTTCTTTCCACTTAAGAACAACTTTTAACTTTGTATCAGGAATGTTCTCTTAGATTCAGAGAGAACCACAGAAGTCAGTTGGCAGTTTGTTACTGTGACCTGTGGGACAGGGGTAACCCCTTCAGAAGTCCTCATGGAGCTGCACACTTGCCACACTCCCTGTGACTACTTCAGACTGCATTAATTGAGCACAGAGCCATGGGGCCAGGGAAAGTGTGGCACTACGGAGAGGGGTGAGTGAAATGCTGAGACTTACTGGGAAACCTGGGCTGACTCACCTGCCTCCTGAGCCAGGCCCTGCTCCATTCCCACACTTCTTTATGCCCCTGCTTTATGACCCCAGGACTGTCTTTGGGCCCTGGCTGTATAAATATTTCCCTGAGGCCTTCAGGAAGTTTCAAGTAGCATAGTACGTGAATAAGTTATGCAGTGAAGGAAGGGAAGAAAGGAAGAATGTATTTGAAAGGAGAGTTGTTAACATTAAGTCCTATACCCCATCCATCTTTCTCCTAGTATTTTTTAATAAACATGTATTAAGCACAGTTTGTATATGTAATGTATGTATTGAGCAGTTGAACTCATAGGATTGAAATATGAAATTTTTCCCCCAATCTTCAACCACATTTTGGAGTTAGGAAAGGTGTTGCTGAGTTCTTTTTGTTTTGTTTTTTTATTTTCTTATTTCAGTAACTTTAGAGGTACAAGTGGTTTTTGGTTACGAGGATGAATTGTATGGTGGTGAAGTCTGGCCATTAGTGTCACCCAAATAATGTACATTGTACCCAACTATTGACATTTTAAGATGGATTTTTTTTTTTTTTTTTAATTGTAGAGAGCTGTCCTGTTCATCCTGGGCCTCTGCCTACCAGATGCCAGTAGCATTCCCCTAGTTATGACAACCAAAACTGTCTCCACACATTGCCAAATGTCCCCTGGTTGAGGACCACTAATACACACCCATGTAACCGTTATTCAAAAAGAAGATTTAGATCATATCCGTTTCCCATAAAGTTCCCTTCAGGTGTTTTACAGTTAATCCTCCCTCTTCGAAAACCACTGTCTCTATTTTCTATCATCTTAGATTCATTTTGTCTGTATTTGGACTTTGTATAAATTGAATCATACAGTATGTACTCTTTTTTGTCTCAACCTCCCACTTAATATAATGTTTTTGCAATTTATCCATATTATTGCATTTATCAATAGTTCATTCTTTTCTGTTGCAGAGAGGTATTTCACTGAATAAATATGCCACAGTTTGTTAATCAGTTCTCCTGTTAATGGACACTTAGTTTGTTTCCTACTGGGGGCTATTTTGAGTAAGGCTGCTGTAAATATTCTGGTAAAATCTTTTTGTGGACCTGTTTTCATCTCTCTCAGATACATATCTAGGAATGAAATTGCTGGGTTGTTAGGATAGATGTATATTTCACTTTTAATAAACTGCTAAACACTTTTGCAAAGTTCATGTGCCATTTTACACTCCCAGCAACCATGTCTGAGAGCTCCGGCTGTTCCGTGTCTTCATCAGTGACATCATTTGGTGATGCCAATCTTTTATTTAGCTATTCTGGGTATCTCATTATAATTTTCGTTTGCATTTCCCTAACGACCAATGGTATGAGCACCTTTTCATATGCTTTATCTTCTCTTGTGAAGGATCTGTTTTAAGGCTTTTTATCATTGACTGTAGGAGTCCTGTTCCCCTCCTACATCCGCCACCACTACCCGTAATTGGTTTGAGTTTTACAGGAAACTCAGGGACTGAGAAACCTTTGGCCATCTGAATAAATTTGATCTAAAATATAAAAACCACTATGAAACATGCCTTCTGGATTTTGTTTGTTTGTTTCCATTTCCAAACATCCTGTGAGTTTATAAAGTATTTTTCCTTAGAGGTTAGAAATACTCCTCTTAATTAGCCAGACACGTACGCAGAACTACTTTAATTTTCTATGGCATAGCCTTCCAGTGCTCACAGCCCCTACACAGCAACAGCCCAACCTCATCCACAGCTTTGACAAGCAAATTAACAGCAGGAACCTGTCCCCACATAAGGCAGTGAGTCACTTTTATAATTCCATGCCCAAGGGAGTTTTGTGGTGAGCCTTTTTTTGGAAGCAGTTATTTCTCCCTCCTCCCTCCATTTTTCTTTTACCCATACAGGAATGTCTTTACCTAGTTTAAAAAGAATTAAGTTCTCTACCTAGAAAGATCCTTTTTTCCATTCCTATTTTCTGATAATAAAACTTAGCTGTTTCCTTTTAATTACAGTGGAAAAGGGAGGGACTTACGAACTTTCTTTTGTTTTAGTTTGTCCAATAAAATGACTTCAATTGTTAAGATGGTTTTAACTGTCCTACTTAGCTAACCGGATAGAAAGATTCATCTCTGAGTAGTTTAGGACCTTGTTTCTAAATAGGATACAAGAACACTTGAAGCAGGGTGTTTTCTTGCTGCACTTTGAAAAGGGAAGGCAGTGGCCTGCAGAAGGGGAATGGCTTGTGTTATGTGTATACGTGAGGTTAAGTGTTCAAGGGCTTTGTACGCAGTAAGGCAGTCTCCAGATGTGGTGGCTAAATACCATTCCCCACTAAAAGGAACCACGTTTCTTGGGAAAATGGCTGATTCTATGTCTGAGATAAGAAATGTACAAGACAAGACTGAGTTCTGTCTTACCATAAGTGAGGGAAAAAGTAATCAAATTATTTTAAACTGCTAGGATCATGTCAAAAGGACTTAGGCTCTAAGTTGAAGAGGTTCTTACTGACAAAGATGGGCAGGTTTGAGTATCAGTGAGAATGACTGCAGTGGATTAAAGCATATCAAATATACTTCAAATCCATGAATTCATAAGGACACTAAAAGCATGAAAGTGGTCACATTTCAGTCTTTGGAAAACTCTGCAGAACAAAAGGCCTGATTTCTTTGAAACACAAATTGCAAATGGAGAAAAAAGGAAGGAAGAGGAGCCTGTTATTTAAAAGCAATGTAAAAGACTTATTAGTTGTGATACTTAGATCACATTTGGATTCTGATTTAAACAAATGCCAACTGTTAAAAAAAAAAAAAAAAGTATGAGCTAGTTGGGAAATTTAGTCACTGACAGGATATTTGGTTATATTAAGGAATTATTGATATTTTAAATGTGATCATGGCATTATGGTTTTATTTTTATAGTAACCTTTCTCTTTTAAAGATACATACTGAATTATATGTGAAGTAATAGGACTGGGATTTGCTTCAGAAGAGGTCTGTGGCAGGGATTTGAATGAAACAAATGGCCGTGAGCTTGTAACCATTGTTTCTGAGTAATAAATATATGTAGATTTGTTATATCTTTACTAGAGAATATATTAATATTTGAAAATTTTCATAAGTTAAAAACAAATCCAGTTGAGTACACTACAGATTGTTACTGTGAAGGGTTTATTGGAGAACAAAAGCAGATGTTTGAACAGGGAGAGAGGACTGCTGGGATGACTAGACTTGAGTAAGGAGCTGTATCTTGCTGTCCTTGTTTGTTGGTATGTGGCACTGAAAAAATTAATATCCAGTGATCTAACCTGCCTCCAACATTTTTCTATCTTTTGATTTAGTGAAAAATGTGTGGTTCTTCCTTTCACTTGAACATTTAGAGGCCACTGTAGGGTATTAATTGGCCTAATTTCAATATTGTTTTGTGTGAGAGACTAGGGAGGCCCTAGGAGAGGGAGAAAAACAGGGGAATGGCTGGTCATTGGTTCGGACAGGACACACAGCATTTATCGATTAAGTTTGTGGCTGTATATGGGCATGATTTGTGGTGCCCCAAAATAATTACAATAGTAACATCAGTGATCACTGATCATAGATGACCATAGTAGGTATAATATTAATGGAAAAGTTCAAAATATTGAGAGAATTACCAAAATGTGATGCAGAAAAATGAAGTCAGCACATGTTGTTGGAAAAATGGGCGCCAGTAGACTTGCTTAATGCAGGGTTACTGCAAACCTTCAATTTGTAAAAAATGCAGTATCTGCAAAGTACAATAAAGTGAAGCAGAATAAGTGAGATGTGCCTGTATTAGTAAAGGACTATTCAGCCAAATAGTTTCATATATTAAAGATCTGTGGCTTAATCATTAATCCTGGATTCAGAGTTGAATTTCTCAGGAGTGAATTTTGTCAGCAATCCAGGATGTGCTGCTTTGAATCCCTAGGAGTGCTGCCCATTACAGACCTTTAGACGCCCCCTACACAATCCAATCCAGTCAGTGGCCTCTGGGCTTCAAGTTATTTTTCAAGGAGCAGGTGATATTTTACACTAAGCAACCTACATTCTTGTATTTGAAAATGCTATAGGTTTATAGTTTTTTCTTCAGATGCAATATCTGCAATTTCAGTGACTGTCACTGGTAGATGTTTTGTTACTTAAGGTAACATAGAAAAAAAAAGCCTTGGATATTTTATATACACAATTAGCCATTTATGCTTCTCCTTTAAAAATAAACAAACATGAATTTGTTTATTAGCAGCAGACAGCGAAAGAGATGCATCTGGAGCAATATTTAAAAGAAACACTTAGGTTTAGTATAATAATATTAAGCTCTTCCATTTATCAAAGGCCTCATCTGTGCCTTGGCCTGCTGGGCCATTTATGTCCTTTATTACTAATCCCCACAACCACTGGTGGGCAGAACTGGAGGGAGCTAAGGCTCCAAGAGGTCATTCAGCTAGTAAATGTCAGGAAGGCATTCAATCTCAACTCTCCCAAGAGCTTATATTTTTCTGCTCTCCCACCACCTCTAGCAGTGTACAAACTGCTGCCTTCTTACACTAATCTGTTTTTACTTCTCTCTGTGTAATGTACAGTAGTCCTCATTTAACATGGTTGATAGGTTCTTGGAAACTGTGACTTTAAGTAAAATGACGTATGGCAGGTCCTTGAATAATATTGTTTCCTTCAACGTCATTTCATTATAACTTTGATGATAAAAAATTGGTTCATTATGCTTCGTTTAGCTTAAAGTCAGAGCTTCCAAAAATCTGTCAAGAACATTAACTGAGGATTTACTGTACTTTATCTCCAATTCTCCTGTCTTTTCATATCAATTAGAATTCACCTTTCTGCACCTTCCTGGTAGCCACCTGAGACTTCCAACTTCTCATGAAGAGTCTACCACTTTGAATGCTGAGAGCCTTTTTCTAGTCCCCTACCCTACACTGTTCTTGACCTGGAAGAGTTCAGTGAACAGTTCTGTATAAAAGAGCCCCCTTTGTCTTCCATGTGGCTAAAAGTAAAAAAAGCCAAGGCTTCTGGTGAAACATCCTACAGCATCCTCTTCAGCTTTTCAGCTTGTTCTCCTCTGTTGGTATGACTGTTTATAAACTCCTCATAAGCCATTATTTACCCCTCCTTTAAAACAAACAGGCTAATTACTGTTTTGTGATCCCTCTTTATTTCCAGCAAGTCCAAATACTAGACTTAAGAAATAAATGATATTTATTTTTAAATGGCTATATTAGCATGTTTTTCTTTTTAAAATTTGCATGTCTTAAGTATATTTTCAAAGGAATGTCTGAGTAGCAAATGGCTAAAGAAAATGAGTATCTGGTTACATTTTGATCCCTTTCTTGCCAGACCTTACCTGTTATTTAATTATTCCAAGTCATAATCATTTTTACTGAACTGTTTCAACGATGCTATACTATGACATATCCAGCTTTCTAAACTTAACAAAAATTCCTTCCCAAGATTTCAGGCCAATTTGTCATCTATCCTGTTGGCTCTCCTCCTCTGACAGAAGTTTCCTCCTCTAATCAAGTAATTATTTTCTTTTAAAAGTAGGATTTACTTTGCCATTCTATCTCTTCCTTCTCCTCCTTGCCACTAATCCAAAATAAGTAATCTACTTTCTTCTCAAAAAATAGGGTGCTAGCTGGGCATGGTGACTCAACCATAATCCCAGCACTTTGGGAGGCTGAAGTGGGAGGATCACTTGAACCCAGGAGTTTGAGACCAGCCTGGGCTACAAAGTGAGACCTCATCTCTACAAAAAAAAAAAAAAAAAAAAAAAAAAGAATGCATGCATCATTTCAACTGCTACTAAATCTGGTTTAAAATTGGATTATGGATTCCTTCTTCAATTAAAGTTACCATAGCAATTATCTCTCACCATAATTAAATGGAAGGGAGCTTTTACGATGGAATGAATGTGAGGCTCAGAGACAAAGATCTGCTCGCACCCCTAGTCTCCTTACTAGCTTACAGCCACGAGCAAAAGTTACCTAACTTCTCTGACCTTTGAGTCTTCACTTATAATTTGGGTAGAATTAAATTAGATATTTAATTCAAGTGGATTTTTTAAGGATTTAGTGAGATGGTACCATGCTTGGCACTTAATTTCTTCACTGCACAGTAACATATTAACATTTACTAAAGCACTTATACAAACTACTGAAAAATTTAAACAGTCTGTTGATAGGTGTACTGAGTTCTATGCAATTTTGTCACCTGTGTATGTGTATCCACCACCATAGTCAAGACACTGAATAGTTCTATCAAAACAGGAATCCCTCCTATTGCACTTTTATAATCACACCCTGTCTGCCATCTCCACCATCCTTAACCCCAGCAATCATTGCTGTGTCCTTAACTTGTAAAATTTTGTCATTTCAAAAATGTTATGTAAATGGAATGAAACAGTGTGTAACCTTTTGAGACTGGTTTTTTTTCACTCAGCATAATTCCCTAGAGATTCTTCCGAGTCTTGTGTATTGATAGTGGGCTGCTTTTTATTGCTGAGCAGTGTTCCATGGTGTGGATGTACAACAGTTTAACCATTCACCTGGGCTGATTCCAGGTTTTGGATATTAAAGTAATGCTGCCTTAAACATTCGTGCACAGATTATTATGCGAACATAAGTTTCTATTTCTCTGAGACAAATTCCTAATTTGCAGTTGTTAGGTCATGTAGTAATTACATGTTTAGTTTTAAAAATAAACTGCCAAACTGTTTTCTCAAATGGCTCTACTCTTACATTCCCCTCCTCAGCAATGTATGGAAGACTCAGTTTCTTTGCCAACTTTTGGTGGTGGTACACCGTAGCTTATTTTAAAGCCAAATTTGTGACCATTTTCTTTACCTGAGCTAACCGAATACATTTGCTGGAGACCCATGTGGAGTGACTAGATTTAGAAAAGAATGGAGTTATATGTGATATGCCACAGTCTAGTCATATGCCACATCAGGGCATATCAGAAGCTGTCCCAGCTAACTCCCACCTCCCAGAAAATTCATTCACTTAACTTTTAACAGACTAACTTTATATGATAGGTCAATTTGAACTTGAGATATTGGCCCCTTCATTCTCTACATAGTGAACAAAAAGGGCTTGGCTTTCCTTTTGTCAACGGTGGGCCCAAGCTCCTTTATTAATATTGGGAAATTGAACTGGACATAATTTGTTTCTTTCTCCCTTGTTTGACAATTTTATTGTCTACTAGAGGAAAAAGATGTTTTTTGAAAATATTTTTGGGCACCCAAATTAGCACCTTTGAGTTTGCACTGGTCTAGAAATGAAGACACTGGAGTAGGAGTTAGAAGACCTGTGTTTGAGTCCTCGCCTAATTAGCTATGTCACTTTAATCCAATTCCCTTCTCAAGGACGGTTTGCTCAGCTGTATAAAATGGCTGGACTAGATCAACAGCTCTCAAACCTAGCAAGCATGAGAATCACCTGGACAGCCTATTAAAACACCCCTTGCTAGGCCCCACCCCTAGATTCAGTAAGTCTGGAGTGGGTACAGTAATTTGCCTTTCTAACACGTTCTCAAATGAGGCCAGCAATGTTGGTCCAGAGACAACACCTGAGAAGCACTGGGCTGGACTATTTTAAAGTGCTTCCTGGGACTGTCAGTCAATACCACCCTCTCCCAATCCCTGCTCCTCTGTCAGACTCCTCAGATTTGCTTTCTGGTGAAATAAGTTATGCACTTACTCTTTTTTTTTTTAAGTGATGCAGATGTGTAGTAAAATATAATGCAGCAATTAAAGATATCCTAGAATAATATTATTTGAAAATTACCACAATACATATTACATTTAGTTTTAGAAGTGCTATTTCACAAAACAGCGATATGGAATTGTCCAGAAAACATAGAAATAAAAATCTAGAAATATATATATCCAAAATGTTAATAGTAGTTATCCCTAAGTGATGTAGCCACAAAATTTTTCTTTTTGTGTTGCACCTTCCTGTGTTTTGTAAGTTTGTCTATAATTCATATAATCATAAGTCACATGTTTAAACAGGAGTTATAGTAGGCAATATAAATCTCAACTTCTCTAAGTTTCAATAATTACAATAAAGACCTTGTTGAATACCAACCAATAGAAGTAAGGCTTTTTTATTTCTGGTGTGAAATAAAATTGTCCAGGATGGTTTTCAAAGGCAGGTATGACCCTGCTTATCCCTTTCCCTTAAAAAATGTGTTAGGTCACCTTTTGCCATTCTTCCTACTGGACAGAATTCTTCACTTGTGCACAAGTAGCCCGGACCTCAGGGCCACTCGTTAAGTATCTCAATACTGCCTGCATAGTGTTTCCATGACACTTTTCCACTGATAACTAGTGGGATCCACAGTCACAACCTTACAAGCTATTTCCTCCTCTTTCCTTCACAGTGGGTCGGAAAGCGTTTTGTCTGCATGAAGCAAGTTTTCTTCTTGGTTGCACATCTGTTAAAATAATTAATATTTACAGCTAAAATAGGAATTTAAAAATTGCCACTGAAATAAATCTATTTAAATGACAGAACCCATTCATCTGTGGAAATCTATTTTGTTCCACAATATAGGGGTTCATGGCCTCTCCTGGGATTTCCAGTTGTACTGATATCATAAGCATACCATTTCTTCACCAGCTGTGCTTCTTAACCTTAAGGCAAGAGTGGGCATGGTTTCCTTTAAATATGATATATTAAAATGGTTTTGCTGCTAAAGTCACCTCTCCTTAAGCAACTTAAAATATTTCATTAATTGATACTATAGAAAAGCACTTTATTTCTGAGCTCTAGAAACTCTGTTTCTGAATAAACTTGTTTGGTCAGAGGCATATCACCAATAGGGCAGCACAGTGGTGATTTTCAAAACACCACTCTAGGCCGAAGCTGCAGCAGTGCCACTGTTCCGTTCTGCAGGTTCCTTCCTGCGGCTATTCCATAGGAAGGAGAAATTAAAGGGACTTTTTGATTTGTGAGTGTGTGAGCATGTATTGAGGTAGCACCATTTTATATGTTGTGCTTTAACACCCACCCATATTAGTATCCTTGAATGATTTCCTTACAAATGTTTTGTGCTTCAGAGGCAATATATTTTTATGTAACATCGGAAGACTGCTATGTAAATGTTGGCCCCATGGGTTTGTTCTCATTAGCAAAGTTACCGAATTTGCTTTATATGACTGGGAGCATCAGAACTGCTTGTTCACTACAGTGTTACAATAGCACCATCCAATGCCAACAATACTGTCCGTAGTCCAGTTATTCTACAAGAAGTGAGGAGATGTTCATGTCTAGGACTTACTTGCTTTGTTGAAGAATAGGATCAAGATCCAGTAACTGCTATAGTGGTCCTTGATTTCAGCCCCATCTAGAGATGAAAAACCACCAGTAGTCCTCTTCTCTCTGCCACATACACATCTCTTAAAGTACTTCTCATCCTGTAAGTGGGCTGCTGGCCTTCTACCTAGATGTCTGCAAGAAGACATAACAGGGCTCAGCCTTTTTAAATCAACAAGCTGTTTAGTTATATGTAAATTTTCATAGTGCATCATGGCTTAAAGCAAATACAGGGTAAAAGTTTAATTTATAGACACCCATCTTTTTTTCTCTCTCTACCTTTTAAAAGTTCTTACAGAATGTGTGCAGAAAGGCCAGGGTTGGAGGGCTACACTGATGTTCCTTTAGTCTACTGTTTCTGTCCCTTACACACATAATTGTTGCCAATTCGGAGGGACAGGATTTTCTTCCTCATTGGACTGCTTCTCACATTTTTGGTGTTTTGTTTGGTCCTTCCTGTCTGCCAGTCATTCATTTAGCAGGCCAGCATCCTAGGGGGATCAAGCGTGTGCCAAACTCTGTGCCATGCCGGGCTTTATGGCTCTCTTTGCCTCCTCCAGGGTAGTGTCTCAGGAGGCTCTCTTGCTTTCATAACACAAAAGTAGTCTTGTTTCTCCCAGCAGGTGTTAAGGTCCATCTTAAATTTACTACACCTTATTGGAATCACCTAATTCCTTGACTACCTCTCCCACTCACATTTCAGCAGGAGGCAGAAATTCCTTCTCAGTGTGCTCTGTGGCTGGAACAATCAGTGCCACATATGAGATAATTACTGATTGAATGAATGAAGCTAGCCTCCCAGCCCAGAGAGAGAAATATCTTTAAAGTTTTTTTTTTATTATACTTTAAGTTCTGGGGTACATGTGCAGAACGTGCAGTTTTCTTACATAGGTATACACGTGCCATGGTGGTTTGCTGCACCCATCAACCCGTCACCTACATTAGGTATTTCTCCTATTGCTATCCCTCCCCTAGCCCCCCACTCCCCAACAGGCCCCAGTGTGTGATGTTCCCCTCCCTGTGTCCATGTGTTCTCGTTGTTCAGCTCCCACTTATGAGTGAGAACATGTGGTGTTTGGTTTTCTGTTCTTGTGTTAGTTTGCTGAGAATAATGGTTTCCAGCCTCATCCGTGTCCCTGCAAAGGACATGAACTCATCCTTTTTATGGCTGCATAGTATTCCATGGTGTGTATGTGCCTCATTTTCTTTATCCAGTCTATCATCAATGGTCATTTGGGTTGGTTCCAAGTCTTTGCTATTGTAAACAGTGCTGTGATAAACATACGTGTGCATGTATCTTTTTAGTAGAATGATTTATAATCCTTTGGGTGTATACCCAGTAATGGGATTGCTGGGTCAAATGGTATTTCTAGTTCTAGATCCTTGAGGAATGACCACACTGTCTTCCACAATGGATGAACTAGTTTGCACTCCCACCAAAAGTGTAAAAGCATCCCTTTTTCTCCACATCCTCTCCAGCATCTGTTGTTTCCTGACTTTTTAATAATCGCCATTCTAACTGGCATGAGATGGTATCTCACTGGTTTTGATTTGCATTTCTCTAATGACCAGTGATGATGAGCTTTTTCTCATCTGTTTATTGGCTGTATAAATATCTTCTTTTGAGAAGTGTCTGTTCATATCCTTTGCTCAATTTTTGATGGGGTTGTTTGTTTTCTTGTAAATTTGTTTGAGATCTTTGTAGATTCTGGATATTAGTCCTTTGTCAGATGGATAGATTGCAAAAATTTTCTCCCACTCTGTAGGTTGCCTGTTCACTCTGATAACAGTTTCTTTTGAGAGGAATATCTTACAGTATTTATCCAACACAAAAAGTTGAGTCTAGGGTATCGTCAACATGGGTACGATTAATGCCAAATTAGTGAGTTAGTAAAAACTACCTAATCCCAGTATTATTTTAAGACATCAAGTATATTTGCTAGATGCTAGAATAGGTTGTAGTTTTTAATTTTATTTTTGTTTTTACATTTATTTATTTATTTTTTAAGAAAAGTGTTGTATTAGTTTATTTGCATTGCTATAAAGGAATACCTAAGACTGGTAATTTATAAAGAAAAGAGGCGCTGAGCACAGTGGCTCACATCTGTAGTCCCAGCACTTTGGGAGGCTGAGGCAGGCAAATCACGAGGTCAGGAGTTCAAGACCAGCCTGGCTAACATGGTGAAATCTCATCTCTACCAAAAATACAAAAAATTAGCTGGGCATCATGGCAGGCACCTGTAATCCCAGCTACTGGGGAGGTTGAGGCAGGAGAATCACTTGAACCCAGGAGGCGGAGATAGCAGTGGGCTGAGATCGTGCCACTGCACTCCAGCCCGGGCAACAAAGTGAGACTCCATCTCAAAAAAAAAAAAGAAAGAAAGAAAAAAGGTTTGTATGGCTCGGGTTCTGCAGGCTGTGCAAGCATGGCATCAGCATCTGCTTGGCCTCTGGTGAGACCTCAGGGAGCTTCCAGTCATGGTGGAAGGAAAAAGGAACCAGCATGTCACATGGTGAGAGAGGCAGCAAGAGATGGAGGAAGAGGAGCCAGGCTCCTTTAAACAGCCAGATCTCATGCGGACTGGAAGAGTGGGAACTCACTCATCACCAAGAGGATGGCACCAAGCCATTCATGAGGGATCCATCTCCAGGACCCAAACACCTCCCATCAGGCCCCACCTCTAACACTGAAAAATTACATTTCAACATGAGATGTAGAGGAGACAGACATCCAAGCTATATCAAGTGTTTAGCACAGTTTGTAGCAAGGGTGCACAGTGAGAACTAATAATAGATGGGAACGTACATATTTTTTTTTCTTATATGCCATTTTAATGTCAGAGTATGCCATTCACCACAAGAAATACAAGTCTGTTAGAGCTACTTGTTACTGGCTCTTTCATTTTGAATAAATTATTTCTTTAAGACCTTTGTCTCTTCCTGTTTGTAACCTACCATTAAGCTCTAAAATGCCCACAGGCCCATCAGTCACACCAGATCTCCACTGGAGTATCTGTCATCTGTGCAGTGCTTTTCAGTTTACAAAATATCACATCCTTTCCATCATAGATTCCCAGAAAAACCTTGTGAGGTAGAACTTGTTATTTTCATTTTAGAACTGAGGAAAGTGAAACCAAACCGATTCCGTGACGGGTCCACAGAGGAGATCCAGAACTCAAATTATAGGCTAGTGTTCTTTCCATTTTAACCAGAGTATCTTTTGCCTTTAGAACTGTTGCAACTAGATGTGGTGGAGGGGGCACTGGATCTGAGCTCCAAGATTTCCTGTAAGTCATTCCTTACCAGCCAGGGGAAGAGGCTCAGAGCCAATAAGCAAGCATTGTTTTTACATTTATATTGTATGTTTTGTATAGAAAATTTGGATCTTGGAAACTAGATTTTATTTTAATTAATTAATGTGTTTATTTATTTTTGAGATGGAGTCTCGCTCTGTCACCCAGGTTGTGGAGTTCAGTGGTGGGATCTCAGCTCACTGCAACCTCTGCCTCCTGGATCCAAGCGATTCTCCTGCCTTAGCCTCCCAAGTAACTGGGATTACAGGCACCCACCACCGTACCCAGCTAATTTTTGTGTTTTTAGTAGAGAGGGGGTTTCGCCATGTTGGCCAGGCTGGTCTCAAACTCCTGACCTCAAGTGATCCACCCACCTCAGCCTCCCGAAGTGCTGGGATTTACAGGTGTTAGCCACAGCGCCTGGCCAAGAAACTGGATTTTATAATATAAGGGCATAAGCTGTCCTTGTCCTTTTCCTTTTCCACTATAAAAACAGCCTGTTTCAGATCGTAATTTTGAACATGCACTGGACAAAAATATATATCTAAAGGAAAGTTTTATTTTTTTTTAAGTCAACAATGTCCTTTTTAAAAGGAACATTTTTGTCTGTCTACTTAAAGAGTCCTTTCTAAAGCCTTTCTATGTAGCCAGCCTTGATGATATATTTTTTTAGTGATTGAAATTCTAAGGCCAGGCAGAGTGGCTCACGCCTGTAATCCCAGCGCTTTGGGAGGCTGAGGCGGGTGGATCACGAGGTCAGGAGTTCAAGACCAGCCTGACCAACATGGTGAAACCCCGTCTCTACTAAAAATACAAAAATTATCCGGTGTGGTGGCGTGCGCATGTAATCCCAGCTACTCAGGAGGCTGAGGCAGGAAAATTGCTTGAACCCAGGAGGCGGAGGTTGCTGTGAGCCAAGATGGGGCCACTGCACTGCAGCCTGGACAACAGAGCAAGACTCCCTCTCAAAAAAAGAAAAAAAGAAAAAAAAAAAAACGAGAAAGAGGACAAGAAATTCTAAGTCAATGTTGAGAAATCAGTTAATATAAATTTATCTAGGGTAAAATAACATTAAAAAATGTTTAACGTGTAACACAAAGGTATTAATGCATCCCAAACTTACATTTGGTCAATGATACTGTGTCCGGAATTGGTGGGTTCTTGGTCTCGCTGAAGGGCTCCTCGAGTGCTGCCAGAGTGGATGCCGAGGCCGAGGAGGCGCCGAGAGCGAGGGCTGCTAGCATGTTGTCACCTCTCAATACATCAACCTGGCCATGTTTATTGTGGTTTAAGAAGATTGTTTTTAGATGATTACTCAAAGCAGAGACATCCTTGTTAGACATCTTAACATCCTCTCCCTCTCTCCATTTCCAAGTGTAACTATTCAGGTATACAGAACTAAGTCAAATCTTATAACCAACAGGAAAGGGTTGTCTTTTGTTTTTTAAAATAATTATTTAGACTTTGTAACTATATTCCAGAAATGTAACAACCAACAGAGCTTTAAGCTGCAGCTATAGTCATATGCACTGAGAAGCTTTAAAACTTTACTTTGGGGAATAAAACTAAAAAGATGAAATATAGAGATCTTTCTCAGTGTAGTGGAACAAAATAAAATTATCCTCTCTTAAAATAAATGGCAGTTAGGGGAAGTAATTTTTCCTGTCATGGATAAATGGTAGGGAACACAAAATCAGCATTTGAAATATGTTAACTCACAGTGTTTTAAATATAAGGAATAAAATGCATTGTACAGTACCTGTTCCCAAGAATGGCTGCAGTTTCATGTTGAGTCTTTAAAAATACATAATGTGCTCAGCAAATGAAACTATAAAAACTAGATGAAAAAAAACATTAAGCCAAATTTTAAACTTTTTCTTTTTCACTGGGAGGGTCCATTTTGCGTTATTTAATTTAATCAGCTCAGCCTCTTTTGTAGTTGTTCCTCATCTCGAGTTCATATTCACAGGCATGCAAAAGAAACCTTTTGATAGTTGAGGCAATACCAAAGATTGGAAGTCTCTAAGCCTCTGTAGTTTTGTCATTCATCTCTAAAGTTATAGTGGGAAAAGCACAGATTAGAAATCAATTTCTTTCTAAGCCTACCATGTCACTTAACAGCTTTGCTACCTGAGCAAGTTTCATACGTTTTCTGAGCTTCTGTTTCTTCATGTGTAAAACAAAGTTTCAAATGCCTGCTTTACTAAACCATAGGACTGTGCTGTGAATGAAAAAAATCAAAGTAGGCTTAATAAGGTATTTTACAAATTTCATGTACATCCTGTTAGAATTCCCATTTTGTGGATGAGGAAAGGCTGAACGGGGCTGGCTGATAATTCTTTGTTATAGGGGCTCTCTACATTGTAGGAGAACGTCCCTGGCCTCTGTCCACTGGATGCTAGTAGCATCCCCTCCCAGTTATATTGATAACCGAAAATGTCTCCAGATACTGCCAGACGCCCCTCAGTACACAAAATCACCTCAAGTTGAAAATCTTGATTTTCAACTTTCTATTCTGTATAGCTATTATACTATTCTGTATACTATTCTGTATAGTATACTATTCTGTATAGCTAAAATTCTTAACCATTTTCTTTTTTTTCTTCTTTTTTGAGACGGACTTTCCCTCTGTCAGCCAGGCTAGAGTGCAGTAGTGTGATCTTGGCTCACTGCAACCCCTGCCACATGGGTTCAAGTGACTCTCATGCCTCAGCCTCCCGAGTAGCAGGGATTACAGGTACCTGCCACCATGCCTGGCTAATTTTTGTATTTTTAATAGAGACAGGGTTTTACCTTATTGGCATGCTGTTCTCAAACTCCTAACCTCAAGCCATCTGCCTGCCTTGGACTCCCAAAGTGCTGGGATTACAGGCCACTTGAGCCACTGTGCCCGGACTCTTAACCATTTTCGTAATGTCATTTATCAGTGTTATCCTTATGCTAAGTATTTCCTGGTTGGAATACTCCATGACGTAGCAATTTTCAGAATTAAAAAGGAGATAAATGGTTTCTTCCATTGTCTTTCTGTCTGAATATAAGCAGCGTCATTGTCTTCTTTGTACGGTTGTGAGCTTCCTGTCCCTGTAAACTATGTAGAAGCAGAATGTTGCCTGCCAGGGATGCTGCCCACAGTGAGCCCTAAGTCAAACTCAATGACCTCTGCTCTTCCTTCCCCTGTTTATCATAACAGGCTCTACTGGCCTCTTTTCTCATCTGTTATATTCACAGACTTCTAATATCTCTTGTCAGCTGAGAGACGGGAAACGCATGGATTTTCCTAATCATTATTATTAGATTTGAAGGGAAGGTGAGTGTTAAAGACAGAGAGAGTTGGCAGCTCTACAGCAACGCAGGTTTTATGTCCAGCACAGACCTGCAGAGGTGGGGGGCCAGCTGAATGCCAGCTAGAGCTCACCGCTGCTTACAGGCTGGGGTATTTATAGGTATGGGCGGGAGGGGTCTGGGCAGTATGGCTTGCTGCCCGGCAGGATATTGATAAGATGTTCCTATGATCAGGTGGTTTGGCCCTTTTTCCAGTGGGATGTCATAGATGTTCTTTGGGCCTTTGTCCAGCAAGATATGATAGAGATGTTCCTTCCGTTGGGCCTTTGCCTGGCAGGGTATGATAAGAAAGTCAGGTGGTTGGGCAGGATGTTTCTCATGGTCTGAACCCCCATGGAATGTTTTACTTTGACCAGGGTCAGTGAAATGGTGGCGGGGCTTACCAAATGGTGCAGCTTGAACTAACAGTGATCTCATTTGAGCTTCACAGTAAGCTCTTGAGGTTTGCATCAGTTGTCCATGTTTACATTTTGTTTAAGAATCAACCTTTCCTCTTTGCTGCTCCTTCCAATTTGGTGTTCTCTTGATAGAGAAACTCAGCAGGAAGTTGATACGGAAACTCAGCAGGTGCCTTTCTCACCAGCACCGTACGAAGGGTAACATCCTTCTGAATTACTCAGCATAAAGCAGATACTTTCTGCCCTGTGTGACCCTCCCTTTTCCTTTTCTTTTAACAGAGATAGTTAAATACATACCTCTTTTTACTGCATTCGGGGATTTAAGGACAAACTTTCCTGATGCTATTGACAGATGTCCCATACTTCCCCAAGAGTAGAATGTTTTTACTTCTCTTGCTCACACCTAATACGAGCTTCCCAAGCCTCCCATACTTCATGATCTATCTCTGCTCTATACTTGACTCTCTTCCTCATGCTGGCACAGTTCCCAATGTATTGTCACCCCTGAACTAAACCTTTCTAAACATTTATAATTGACTTTGTTATGTTTGTTTCTGTTTTCAAAACTATTGGGAAATTAGATACATTTGATCTAGGCCTCATTACATAGTCTGAAAATATTTTGTACATAAGACTGTGTGAATTAGTTTTTTTAACTCTAGGTTTTAAGATGAATTGCTGCTGACCAACCAATATAAGTGAAAGTATCACCATGACCTAGGAGAGACTGGTATCATTACCTATAGGGATGAGGACCTGGAATCGCCCAGGAATGAGACTCAGAATTCTAAATATGGAAGGTCCAAAACAATAGTTGTGAACCAATGGGAACGAGGACTGGATTACTTCATGGCAATATAACTTTAGTTTCAATTAAAACTCTTTTTCTCCTTTAAAATGCATGTGAATCATCTTAACTACTATATGGTTCATTAAAAAAAAGGACTAATTGGCTCCTGCTGTAAAATACAATGTCTAGATCCACTAAGAGTCATTTTTCTGTTTAAATAAATGTATGTTCTTATTGACCAGACTTACCTGATTCTGATTTAATGTACATGCAGCCATTTTCTCATATTATAGAAGTAAAGCACTGTGGGTTTTTCTTCCTTCTCCAGGTGGCCTTTTTGAAGATGTAACTATGAAGCTGGACATTCTCCTCCCCTGGCAGACAGCTCTCAAGCAGGAGCACACTGAGGCCAGCAGTCAGCTCAGGAGGCATCAGTTACAAAGAAAAGAACCAGAGCTATGGGATAAGAGTACTGCATTAAGGTTTTAAGTTTACTTGTTTGCATATATTCTCTAAGAGAAGAGTTAACTTTAGATCTTTGAAAACCCAGGACTGTGAAGAAAGTCATAGTAGCAGGTTGAGGCAAGTATAGAAGTTACATCTCTATTTCCCGCAGAGAGGAATATTCACATATGTGCTGTGTCAGCACCACCTGGAAGGTTATTAGCTAATGGAGACCCATTGTCCTGTGTGGAATCCAGTGAGGAATTTTATTGGTGGAACTGAATGTTAACTGCTATAAATCCTAGGAAATAAACTTTTAAAGCATTTCTTAGGATCATTTAAAACAAATTTTAAAAAAGAAAAATAGAAAACATTTAATACTTTATTCAGAGGAGATGCTCAGTAGATGTTTGTTGAATGAATGATTATCAAATCAAAGGATTTCCCATTTATGCAAATCTGCATGTTTCTTTTGTTATTTCCTTTACCATACACTATTGCAAATTAATAAATACACCGCACTAGCATCCTGTTACAGAGTTGTTCTATTCTTTGTGTACCAGCACAAGTGGTGAGGAAAACTTTGAGTGAGAATGATAGAGCTACAGGGAATCCCACAGAGTACAGGCTAGCTCCTAATTTCACAAAGAACGTTTGAAACTTGCCTAGAATCACACAGCTAGGATCAAAGCTGGAACTGGAGCCAGGCAGGTCCATCTCCTCTGCCCAAGATCTGATCCTTCTCTCTCTGACATCCTCCTTTCCTGCTCCATGATCAGGAGAACAGTCTCTGGATTTGCAGATATCCTTGCTGCTCAATTGGCATTAATCCCCACAGACCACCTAATACATCTTGCCTCAAAAACCCTGAATTTTCTATCTGCAAGTGTTCTAACATTTTTTTTTTTTTTTTTTTTGAGATGGAGTTTGGCTCTCTTTGCCCAGCTGGCATGCAATGGTGTGATCTCGGCTCACTGCAGCCTCCACCTCTGGGGTTCAAGTGATTTGCCTGCCACAGGCTCCCGAGTAGCTGGGATTACAGGCACCCGCCATCATGCATGGCTAATTTTTTGTATTTTTAGTAAAGACGGGGTTTCGCCCTCTCTACCAGTCACCAGAGGCTGGTCTTGAACTCCTGACCTCAGGTGATCCACCCACCTCGGTCTTCTAAAGTGCTGGGATTACAGGCATGAGCCACCATGCCCGGCCTCTAACATTCTTAACACAAGTGTCACTTGGTGTTTTATGATTGGGTGAACTTTTCATGATTTCTTCCTGGTAGTACAACCAAAACATTTGTCTCACTGGCAGAGCAGTGGTATGGCGTTCCTAATTCTGTAACTTGTAGACTGACATAGGAATAATACCCAACTGTTGATCCTGCAGGGTCATTTTATTGAGCACAGTTTGAAACATTGAAGTTCTTAGTGATACATCCAAGACTCACAGCCACAGAAGATAATTAGTTTGGCTTCACTTAAGCTACTAGACTCCTAAACATCACGCTGACTTTCCATGCCTTAGATTCGTATCTGTCAGTATACAGCAGGGTTCCTCAGCCTCAACACTGTTTACATTTTGGTCTAGATAATTCTTTTTGTTGGACACTGCTCTCTGCATTGAAGGATGTTTAGCAACATCCCTGACCTCTATCCACTAGATTACATTAGCACAGCCCCCTCCTCCACTCAAGTTGTGTTGACCAAAAATGTCTGTATTGTTGTGATTGACAAAATTAACTCCAGCTGAGAGCCACTGCTGTAGAAGATATGGCCTAAGAAACAAGATTTGGTGACTGTCTATAGAATTGTGTATTGCCCATGACAGATTATTACAAAATCTGAATCTTTTTCTGGCATGTAGCCTGAGCTTAGTATACCTTTTTTTTTCACAAATGAATACATTAGTGGTGAATGCCTTTATGCATGACTGTTTCTTATAGTTCAGCTTGTATTGGTCTAATGTTGGAAATTGGAATAACTTAGATGAAGCAGAGTTCGTTCGGCCTGTGCATAAAAAAGAATTTTCTTCTGAGATAGTTTTTCTCCCTCTGGAAAAACGCAATGGCCATACTACCATACTAATGTATGTTTATGATTTAGATCCTAAAGGTGCTTGTGATTGCACAGATAACTCTGTACTGCTCAAAAAAACCCAACTAGAAGAATATTCTAATTTACTAAACTTGCTTCCCTAAGAAAGTCAAGTTGAGTCAAATGTAGTGAGATACCCTCATCTCACCTCTTCCTTGGGCCTTAGGAGGAACCAAGACAGCTTTCTTTCTGATGACACAGTGTGGGGAGTGGAAGTGGAATGACCATGACCATGAGAAGCTCTGAGGGACAGAGGTAAGAGGAGGTCATGCTACACACACGTGCACACAAAGAGCAGGTTTCTGGCGACACTGTAGTTACTGTGCTTTAAATGGCATCTGTCATGAATCACATAAATCTTGTCATGGTGAAGTTCCCAAGCTCAACAGGTCTCCATTGGATCTTCCACAGTTGGGAAGGGAGGGCCAGCAGAGCTGAGCCAGTGCTCAAAGTGCATTATTCACATCTAGTCACTGAGTAGGCCTGAGGGGTAACATATCCATACCTGTGAGAGTCTACTTTGGGGCTATAGGGCATGAAGGGAAAGGGAAATGATCCTTTCTATCTTTTTGTTGCTCCGGGTGGGTGAATTGGTGTGTATGAGATACATGCACAGAAACAAAGAGACACAGGGATAGCATTAAAGACATTTAAATTTCATTTTAAACCATGCTGGGAGGGCTAGACAATTGAAGCAGGCTGTACAAAATTAATGTTGACCCTTGGAAGTCGTTCCACATTAGCCTCCTGTGTCTTGTGAGTATAATTCCACAATCCATTCAGTAGCATTCTTAGATAAGGATACCACAGAATGCAGACATGCTATTAATTGGTTACCAAGGAACTCTTAGTAAAACACCAAATTTCTAGTCCTTTTTTTGTGTCTCTAAAATCTGCTGTAAACAAGTGGTTCTGTGAACTTGTTCTTATGTAGTATAAAGTTACAGTAAAATTACAGTGGATAGACCCTGTTGAAAACTTCTGTCAGCCACTCATTTTGACAAACCTATATAGGTTTCTTCATTCAGTGAGGACTTTTAGAACATCTACTACATTTCAAGGATAGTTACGGGTACTGCAGATGGAAACAATAAGACAAAGACCTTGCCCTCATGAAGCTTACATTCTCATGGAGGAAGCAGACAAAAAAGAAGTACTATGTTTTATCATAAAATTATTATATATAATTTTTACAAAGCACAGTAAGACAAAGATGGGTTAAGAAAGATTAGGTGCTATTTCAGATAGGGATGGCTCAATTGAGCTTAAAGTGTATGTATACTGTTGGTACCATATATGGTTAAAATAATCCAATTCCATCAAGAGCTGCATTGTTAAAGGCCAACAGATCACATACAAACTGCAGCATTGCATCATTTTGCCAAAAGTAGCTTGACTAAACAAGGATCCACCAATATTAGCAAAGCATGTTTGATTCCATAGATACCAGAAAAGAGAACCTTATTAGACCCAGACATGCTGATGTAACTGGCCTTGTGCAGGCATTTTGGTAATTAAGTCTGCCCAGTAGCCACTGTTGAAAAAAGTGCTGACAGTATTAAATAGTTTTCCTTTCGCATGATAGATAAAGCCAACCTAGTTGCTGTTCCTGTACATTTGTTTTTGCGCCTAATGTATAACAAAGATTAATTGAGATCTGCATTTCATTGTTATTCAAGAACATAGGAATGATTGGTATGTCTTAGTCTATAGTTAGAGAAGAATCACCATTCACGTTACCCATCAGAGGAGTGTGTCCCACTAGATGCTTATTATAAGAGTTCTACACATTCTTAAATCTTAAATATGCAAGAACACTCAATATGATTTAATGTAACCATTTCTCTTGGTTTGCATTTTAAGATGCTTTTACATTTTAAGTACGTTTTACCTTTTATGATACATTTTACATTGTAAGATACATTTGAGATTTCATCTACTGAATCAGAGCTCATCATCAAAACTTAATCTGGGAGAAAAAGTAAGAGGGAGTTAATGGAAATCAGTCATAAGAGGTAAATCCTCCCAGTTTTAAGAAGAATGGCAAACACATAATTGTTCAAAATAACATTTTAAAAAGCATCTAAACCGTACTACCATTCTTTTAAAAATATGTCCCTATTTTCATTCTGGAATAAACTAAACCAATTTGTTCTCAATCCCATTACATATAAATTATGAAACCCATTTTCAAGGCCACACTTATTCTAGGATCCTTTGGTTACAAGGTACAATAAGCAGAGTGCAGGATTTGTGTCCTAGTTGTGTCTTTTAGTAGCCTTCCTGGGATCTTTGGCAGCCTTTCTGGTCAGAATGACAACTGCTAACCAGATGACTACATTTTCTTTATTCACCTTTCTCCCCTGTTCTACACAGCCTGATTAGTTTCTTTCTATAAATATTTCAATATTGTTTTTTGATCCCTTTTTAACATTTCATAGATTCAAACTATTTTCTATTTTATTGTTTTAGAAAAAAGGTGAAAATGATTTTTATTGTCATAATTTGTATGCACTCTATTTGTGTTTTGGTTGCAAATTTCAATAAATCTGCTTTTTTTTAAAAAATAACCTAAATCATGAACATCATAAGTGGTTAACTTACTTTCAAGCAGTAGCAGCAGTAGATTGCCTATATGGAGGTTCTGGCTGAACTCTTCCTAGACTCGAGGAAATCAGGGCTTGTCACCCTTTGCCCAGTACCCTTCTCAGCCTAAAAAGGACATGGCAGGCTTTCCGCAGATTGGGAAAGAAATTGTAGGCCGAGCGCGGTGGCTCAAGCCTGTAATCCCAGCACTTTGGGAGGCCGAGACGGGCGGATCACGAGGTCAGGAGATCGAGACCATCCTGGCTAACACGGTGAAACCCCGTCTCTACTAAAAATACAAAAACTAGCCGGGCGAGGTGGCGGGCGCCTGTAGTCCCAGCTACTCGGGAGGCTGAGGCAGAAGAATGGCGTAAACCCGGGAGGCGGAGCTTGCAGTGAGCTGAGATCTGGCCACTGCACTCCAGCCCGGGCGACAGAGCGAGACTCCGCCTCAAAAAAAAAAAGAAAGAAAGAAAGAAATTGTAAAAACAAAGCGCTTTATAAGTGCCCACAAAAATAATGGAATCTTCTCTCTTTTTTCACTGGAAACCAGTGAAGGGAACCAGTCTTTGTGAAAATGATCTCGCTGACCTGTACCTCCCCTTACATTTCCCACACTCTCTTCCTCTCTTCCTAGGCAATACCATTTCTAGGAAGAAGAACCAGAAATGCCAGCCTTGATCACTCTGTGCTCCCTTCCCTGACCCCACACTCGGGTTGATCACTGTGTGACCCCTTCACTTGAAACTTTATCTTCATAGGATGGTGATATAAGTATCAAAATTAGTCATCATTAGTTTTAAGTTCCATAGTAGTACATATTGGACTCAGAAAGTATACCATCCAATATTCTTTTCTTTTCTTCGAGATGGAGTATCGCTGTGTTGCCCAGGATGGAGTGCAGTGGCGCCATATTGGCTCATTGCAACCTCCATCTCCTGGGTTCAAGGGATTCTCTTGCCTCAGCCTCCTGAGTAGCTGGGATTGCAGGTGTGCACCACCACGTCTGGCTAATTTTTGTATTTTTAGTAGAGATGGGATTTCACCATGTTGGCTAGGCTGGTCTCGAACTCCTGACCACAAGTGATCCACCTGCCTCGGCCTCCCAAACTGCTGGGATTATAGGTGTGAGCCACCGCACCCAGCCCACTATTCTTTCTGAAGAAAAAAAAAAAAAAAAAATACTGTCTCCTCCAATACAGGGTTTTTTGTTTGTTTGTTTGTTTGTGTTTGTTTGTTTGTTTGTTTGAGACAGAGTCTCTCTCTGTGGCCCAGGCTGGAGTACAGTAGTAGTAGCACGATCTCAGCTCACTGTAGCCTCTGCCTCCTGAGTTTAAGTGATTCTCCTGCCTCAGCCTCCCAAGTAGCTGGGACTACAGACACCTGCCACAACACCCAGCTTTTTTTTTTTTTTTTTTGGTATTTTTAGTAGAGACTGGGTTTCACCATGTTGGTCAGGCTGATCTCAAGTGATCTGCCCACCTTAGCCTCCCAAAGTGCTGAGATTACAGGCATGAGCCACCACACCAGGCTCAAATACAAGTTTTTAAATAATAAACCCAATATAGGGCACTATAATTTCTCTGAATTGTTCACTTGATTATACATACTCTGTTTAATGCCAATGTTAAAAAATTATTGAAATAAGGTGCATAGTGTAACAAAAGAATTGAAATAAAATTCCACATTTCAATTCAATACTATCTGAAAAGTGATGATGTCAAGAAGAAACGAAATAGTGACCAAGCGCAGACACTTTGTCTAGCACAGGCAAGAGATATTTATTGTTGATATCACAAGAAAATGAAGTTGAAATATATTTTTAAAATTTCTACTGAAATCACCAGTAAGTTAGAAATGTGTGTGTTAAAAGTCACTAGAGGAAACAGAGTGAACTTGATAAAGAAAATACATTTCCTACGTATCTTTCCAACCCCATGACAATTGCTCCTGGCAATTTTAGAAGAGCCAGTTTCAATGCTTGTGTTTATTTGTTTCCCTTTATTCCATCAAGCCAAGGATGTTCTCTACATCAGGGGTCTCCAGCCCCCGGGCTATGGACCAGTACCAGCTTGTGGCCTATTAGAAACCAGGCTACACAACAGGAGGTGAGTAGAGGGTGAGGAAGTGTTACTGCCTGAGTTCCATATCCTGGCAGATCAGGTGGCATTAGATTCCTGTAGGAGGTGAACCTTGTTCTGAACTGCACATGAGAGGGATCTAGGTTGCGTGCTCCTTATGAGAACCTAACCAATGGCTGGTGATCTGAGGTGGAACAGTTTCATCCCCCTCCACCACAGGTCCATGGAACAAAACCAGTCCCTGGTACCAAAAAGGTTGAGGACCGCTGCCCTATGTAAGCAAAGGCTACCACCTGTGGTTGTGCCACAGTGGTTGTATTCCTTACACAGACATAAAGTGTTCCTGAAATGAGTACTGTCATTAGAGATTGCTTTGTATGAAAGTAAAAGTAAGAATGGAGGTGAGAAAAAACACACAAGAGAAACCGGCAAAGCAGTGAGTGATGATATCAAACTGTTGGTGTGGACCTCAGCGGTTGTGGAGTACAAAGAGGGCCCTCCCAATGGACAGAGAAGGCATCCTTGTCTGCATGAGGCAAGATTTTATGTGGGACTTAAGTGATGATTAAGATTTAGAAAGATGGGAAGAATGAGACACTCTGGAAGAATGAAACTTTGAAATAGTAAGAACATTTGGCTAGATTGGAGGACTTGAGATTGGACTGTGAATAAGACAGGAAAGAGTTCTTGTTAGATTGTGGGAAGCTTTGAATGTCATCATGAAGTTGGAGAACACTCCCCTTCCTTCTGACTTCTGAGTGCTCAAGCACAACATGAACAGAAAATATATATTTTTTGTACCCTTGAGGGCTTTTTGAGCTCTAAAATGTAGATGCAGTAGTTAAGAGTGAGAGGGTTCTAGAATCCGCTTGCCTGGGTTGAAATGCCACCCGTGCAATCTTGAGCAAGTTCTTTAAGCTCATCTTTAAAATGGGGTAAAAAAAAAAATAGCATTTTTCTCATAGGGGTTATTTGAGCATTAAATGGGTTAATACATGCATAATGTTTAGAACAGCACCTGGCACACAGTGTGCAATACATTTTAGATACAGTGATTATTCTATGAATTTGCTGCTCTGCCACCCCCCCTTGTCATCCCCTGTGGAATTGATTTTCTGAAGTTTTAAGCAGGAGAATAACATAAAAGTGATGCACTAGAAAAACCAATCTGGTTGCAGAACACAAGGTAGGTTGAGGAGAAGAAGAAAAGATCTTTTGTTGCAAAACAAGAAAAGGTTTCCCAATTCCAAAAAAACTCAAAAAATGTCTTGACCAAATAGCTTTGTCAGTGCTTTTTTTCCCTATTCTACTTTTAATTATTTGTGAAGGCCACTAAAGGTACAATGGAATACATAGTTTTCCATCTCCAGTCAGCTTTGCTCTAACAAGGGACATGACAACCCATTCTAAGCATTTTCATACAGATATTTTAAAATAAGATCTTTTTCAGAATCTTCTCTTGCAAGCAAAAAAGCTTTTGCAAAAATCTTTAAGTGAGGAAAGGAATCCAGCCCAGAAGTTTCTGACCAGGCATCCTACAGGGATGCCCTCTGGACTGAAGTTCAATTTACTTTTTATATAATTTCCAAAAGTACCAGGAATCTTTTTGTTCAGTGTCACTGGTTCTCAGGAGAACAAGGCAAAGGATCTTCCCTGGTGAACCAGTCTGACTCCCTTCTATTCGTATTTCCCCATGCATTTTCCTTCTCAGAATTATGCTGTGGGATCACCCCAGTGTAAAATTTCAGTGTTCCTCCTGAAATACCACGATGGGAAAGAAGTTGTTGACTATGCTACTAAATTTCAGATGAGTGAGCACTTTTATTTCTATTAAAATAATAATTCAACACATTCTTGAAATGAATTAGGGTCTAATATTTGAGTAACCTGTGTGTATGGAGCCGAACATAGGGGAGTAGACAATGAGGTGAGATGAGCAGGAATAAACCCTATTTATCTGATTCTTATCCTAATTCACTGTTGAAAGTCCTGCCGCTCCCTGTAAAATACTCTCTAATTATGTCTAGGGTGCCCTCTGGGGTGCCCATATGCATCATTTACCTCATGGCATCTGCCACTTTATTCCTTTTTTTCTCTAGCATCATTTGGTGCTGATGATCTTCACTGCTGCCCCATATGAGGTGTAGGTACCTCTACTACCTGGGAGCCTCCAATGAAGCAAAGGAGTGAAACAGTCTTGGAAACTTCAATAAGCCAAAGTTACACTGGGTAGGGTATAGACCGAAGGAGAAGGTTGATCCTCTCCACCATGTGTTGTACTTTGTGACACAGATCCCAAAACAGGTGTTGCCCTGCACCCCAGGGTCTGTAATTATAGTTTCTTAGTGAAAGTTGCTCTTTTTAATGTTTTAAAATTTGAAATTATCCCAGCCCAGGGGCTAGACTTGAAAACAAATTTTGAGTACCATATAATCTAACACTAAAACACCATTTTTGAACCAAACGGAAGTGCAGAATTATCTCTTCTTCCAAAATGAGGTTCTTCCAGACGTTCTCTTGGTCCTGCATGTAAATAGATTCAGGGCAGAAATCTCAGGTATTAGTACTATTTGGGTTCAACCTGGGACTAAAATTTAGTTATTATTTTTTGCCTGTTCTACCTTTATAGAAGTGCTGTAACACAAGCTTTGACCATTCTTGTTCTCTTTTAGTTTTAAAGCAGTTATGTAGAATTACCAACTTTAAGTTTGTGACTATGGCTATGTTAGATTGAGTTGATTTTTGCAACTCCTTTCTAACCTGGGAAAGCTGTCTTCTCTGTGTCTTAGATTATTCAATTTTATTTTACTGAGAAAACTGCTGTGGAACAAAACTTTCACGTGGAGATTCCAACTAAACTTGGGAATCAATTTATAATGATTCTTGTGTTTTATTTTATGTAATAGAATTAAGGAACAGTTAAACTTCTTGAAGGACGGTCACTCTCTGAGGGCAGGTCCAGTGTTTTATTCATCTTCTTAATCCTGTGCTTAGCATGATGCCTAATGTAGAGAATGAATTCGGTGAATGTTGGCTTCATTAATTACTCTATTGGGGACATTCATATTGGAAAACTAGAAAAGTTGGGTCAATAGGGTATGACTGATTTGAGTTAATCCATTCTTACAAAATATGAATCTCTCTGGCTGTTAAAAGGTTCTATTTCCTTTAAGGTTTATTTCCAATATCACTTCCTCTAAGAGACATTTTCCTTATTCCTCCCAGACTAAAAACATTTATTTCTGTTTTGAAAATATACTTTTCAAAAATAAAACGACTAAGTATTTTGTCCTGTTGGAAATGTATTGAAGACATTTGCTCATGTGTAAAATACAGATGAACCTTCACTTCTTATTAGATTAAATGGTCATAGATGAATATAATGACCAGGTTTACGAGTCCATTCTATGTCCTGACTCTTTCTTGACCTGGTTTGGAAACTTTGTATAAAGTGGCCCTTTATCTCTTATTAATTCCAAAGATGACAGACACAGAAATTTATTGTCTAGTTAGTAGAAGCTGTGTTCTCTGATTAGCTGCCTTGCCCTTTTTGAAGCTTTGATTTATTGGGGCAGAGCAAGCACTGGCTTTTGTATGTGATGAAAGGAAACTAGGGTGGGGAATAATTTATAGTTCTCTCTTTGTGGCTGAAAAAAAAAGTAAAGGTTATTTTCATTATATTGCTATAGGAACTGTTCTAAAACAGAAGAAAGATACTGTAATAAGTAGAAACCCAAAGAATGACATTGAGCTACTGTTTCAGATAACTTAAAAACATTGTTGAAGTCATAGTTTGAAGCAGATTGGCCCTTCTGCTTCAAAATCTCTTATCTTAATTTTACAGAGAACAATGTCTTTTCCAGTCTGGCATCAGCTCTGTGCAGAGTAGCAATTCTGCAGCTCTCAGGCAAGTTACACTTGCCAAAACAAAGCATAGGTGGAAGGTAGCTGGGAAGAACTGGCTGCTAGCACTTTTAGCCTGGGAAAGCGCTGCCCAAGAGGAATCCAAAATAGAGGTGCCAAGTATTCAACTATCCACAAAAAAACAGTAGCAAACATTAGACATTACCACATTTGTTTGGGGTTTCCCAAACTTTTATTTTCTCCTTTTTTATATTCCGAAAAAGCCTTTATTTTGGTGAGGTGTTTTGCTATATGATCCCTCTGTTAAAAGATTTTAGGAAAGCCCTACAGCATGAGAGTATTTTCTGTAATAGGATAAACTGGATTTCCCCTTCTAAGCCAGTCAAGCCTTTTTTAATCATCACAGTGAGGGTGCAAGCTTTTCCAATCTCATGAATAATTCCAAATTCAAACGCTGGCTCCTAGAGTCAAGAGTAAGTATGATTTCAGGATCTTGTGTAGAGAGTAAGATGAATGGTAGGAATCAGTTCCTTTGGAGAGCGTTGTAAGTGGAGAGCAGCAGCAGGGACAAATGATAGGAGGAAGGAACGTTCTGGGTGTGTTTGTGGAATGGTAAATAATTTGACTTAATAACAGTTGATATGTTTAGGCATTTCCAATATGCCAGGTATTAACTGGCATTAATTAATGTATTTGTGGGAACATTATACAGAAGATACTTTTGTTATCACCAGTTTATATGTGAGGAAACTGATGAGGCTTAGAGAAATCCGATAACTCACCTAAGGTCATACAACTTAGAGAGAGGCAGAACTAGTATGTGATTCTAGGATGACTGGGTTCTGCATGAACTGTTAACCACAGTGCTATCCATAGCCTTCAGCTGGGACAGAGAAGAGGGCCTTTTTTTCAGAGGAAGAAAAAGCAGTAGAGAAGTGATCCATACTCTGGAAACTGTAGAGCACTCAGCCTGTTTTTCTAATAATGTGCTGGACATCTCCATATGAACATAGTATCTGCCCTTCAAATCCAACTGATCTAAAAACCGAGCTCATTATCTCTTCCTCCCCTTGGAGGTGGTGTCCAGGTTATGGCATCATCACCAGATGCTCATGCACCCAGGCCAGAACCCTTGGAATCAAGATACATCCCCTCCTCATAATCCTCCTCCTCTGTGAGTCTTTCTCTGCCCTCTTATTCTAGTCTGATTGCTTCTTCTCTGCTTCCCACCCTCATATTCCTACCTGGTGGCATTGTCACAACTACCAACTTACCAAAGTCCCTTTCTCCCTACCTCCTCCTAACCCCAATGCATCCTGCAGTTGCTGGCTAGAAAATTTTCCAAAATCAGGACTCTGATCATGTCACTCTCCTCCAAACTTCACGGCTCCCTCGTACATGCAGGATTCTCTCTAGACCTCACAACCTGGCTTTCAAGGTCCTACACAGCTGAATCCTGCGATTGACTGAATGTTTCTGTCCCATTAAAATTCATGTATTGAAATCTGCACCCTCAATGAGATGGTATTAGGAGGTGGGCCTTTTGGAAGGCAAGTAAATCATGACAGAAGAGCCCTTATAAATAAGATAAGTGGCCTTATAGAAGAAACTCCAGTGAGCTCTCTTGTCTCCTTTCCCTCACGTAAGGACATAACAAGAAGTCAGCAGTCTGCAAACCAGGAAAGAACCTGCACCAGAGCCCAACAAAGATGGGCCCTGCTTTTGGACTTCCAGGCTCCAGAACTGTGAGAAATCAATTTCTATTGTTTGTAAGCTACCGAGTCCATGGTGCTTTATTATAATAGCCTGAGCTGACTAAGACAGGTCCTAACCTATCTTTCTGGCCTTTTTGCCCACAATTCCTCACTGATGTTAACTTTCTGTTCATGCTAGCCAGGATCCCCTGAGGCCTCCCTCATGCTTTCTATTCTCTTCACACCTTGTTAATGAAGTGCCCCTGCCTGAAACACGTCTGCCCAAACCCATCCCACTTCTTAAAACCTTTCCTCATTCTTTCAGGTCGAATGAGTTACTCCCCCAGGTCCCTCATAGCATTTGCTTATACCTCACATTCCCTGTATTATGTCATAGCCTTTTGGGTTGAAGACGTTCTCCCCAATTACACTACAAGATGTTTATGATGAAGGACCCGGTCTTATTCATTAGTGTGATTTCACTCCTTAGTAGTAAGTCTACTGAAATGCATTTTACTGAAATGAAGACACAATCACTTGGTCCTGAGTAGAGGTTAACTTCAAAAATGACCTTAATGGCCCCTTCTCTGAACCAGAAGATCATCCTTGATAACATCCTTGATATCTTGAAGGAGTAGATAGTTATGAAGC
Organism: Rhinopithecus roxellana; assembly: GCF_007565055.1. Lineage (NCBI taxonomy): Eukaryota > Metazoa > Chordata > Mammalia > Primates > Cercopithecidae > Rhinopithecus > Rhinopithecus roxellana. The sequence continues at coordinate 138,393,106 of NC_044552.1, read as the reverse complement.
CACATGGGACAGGGTGGCTTAGAAACATACCCAGAGCTTTTTACTGTGCAAAGCCCAAACTAGGCTAATTAACTGAAGTGAAAGCAGGAAGAAAGTTTACAGAGTTATGTACTTTGGCATATTCTTAACAATGTGGATATTTTTTCATAAAAAGGGGATCCTAAATCATTTTCTACTCTTCTTGTGTATATGCAATTGGCATGGGGCAAATCTGACAGGATACTAGGATGTCACACAGAATAAAATCCATAGATATCATTTTTTAAATTATATATTGACAAATTGTATATATTTGTAGGGTGCAAAGTGATGTCATTTTTTAAATATAATATGCCATAATTAAATCAAGTGAAATAATATATCCATCATCTCAAGCAACTCATACTTTTTGTGATAAGAAAATTTGAAATTTATTGTTTTAGTGACACTGAAATATATAGTACTCAGCCAGGTGTGGTGGCTCATGCCTGTAATCCTAGCACTTTGGGAGGCTGAGGTGGGCAGATCACATGAGGTCAGGAGTTCAAGACCAGCCTGGTCAACATGGCAAACCCTCTTCTCTATAAAAATACAAAAATTAGCCAGGCATGGTGGCTCACACTTGCAATCCCTGCACTTTGAGAGGCCGAAGTGGACAGATCACTTGAGGTCAGGAATTTGAAGCCAACCTGGCCAACATGATGAAACCCTGTCTCTACTAAAAGTACAAAATTTATTAGCTGGGCATGGTGGCACATACATGTAATCCCAGGTATTCGGGAGGCTGAGGCAGGAAAATCACTTGAAACCAGGAGGCAGAGATTGCAGTGAGCCGAGATCACACCACTGCACTCCAGCCTAGGCGTCAGAGTGAAATTCCATCTCAAAAAAAAAAAAAAAAAAAAAAAAACAGAAAAAAGAACTATATGGTACTCAATTATTAACCATATTCACCATATTGTACTATTGATCTAAAAAAATATCTAACTGATGATAGTCAAAGGGGACAAAGCCTCAGTTAGATGGGAGGAGTAAGTTGTTTATTTTGAAATTAATTCCACAGATATTATAACCTACAGGCACACAAAATGCACTACCAACAACACAGAGGAGAAATGAAAGTAATCTATAATAAATACTCTGCACTTTAATATGGGAATGTTCAGTTTAGGACCACACTGGAAGACCTGGGTAGCAGGCTATGCCTACACCACACATGTGCAGCTGCACGTGCAGACTCACACAGGTGGGTGGTCTCAGTGACTCACCCTAGCGGCATCTCAGGGAAAGTGCCAAACCAAACAAAGTGAACTCTCCCCTCAATACATGGTAGTTGTAAATCTGGAAAATTCCATGTGTATTAAAATCATGCAAAACACATACTTCGTTTTTCTGCATAAAATGGAGTTAGATTCTGGGCTCAGATAATTATAAAAAGCCATCTCACCTATAGGAATGTCTGACAAAACATCCAGTATTTGTGTGGGATGTGGAACAATTCTTTGATGGTCAGTGCTGTGCTGTGCATTGTGGAAAATTTAGAATCCCTGGCTTCTCCCAAATGCCAATGGCACTCTCAAATATTACAACAACCAAAAGTAGCCCCATCAGTTTCCAACATGGCCCCTGTTAGGCAAAATCATCCCCACTAAGAACCCCTGACCTAGGTGACTGGGTTTATGAGGAGGTAGACTCAAAAAATTTAAGTGAATCACCAAAAAACTGCTAGGAAGTGGCAGGATCAGAACTGTATGTGTAATTCACATCTGTTGACTCTCAATCCAGTGCTATTTTGTTAGGTATATTCACATACATATAACCATAAATGTATATGTTGTTACATTTATATATAGATGCATACACATGATAAAATTTGTTTTATTGAGAAATTATCTAGTCAATACTTGACTACATCTGAATTTCATAAAAGCCTGTTCTGACATTTCAGTTAAAATTAGTTCAGTCATACTGCTCAACTTAGGTGAAATAGGTATGGAACACAGGCTAAAGGCAGGAAAATGTTGCATCTCCTAACTAATACAGACTCTTCCATTTCTGTGTGACTGGCTGGGTAATGAGACCACTTTTCCTCTGAAGCAACCACTTTCTACTGAAAACAACTGCAGAGGTAGGGGAGTCCCCAAGACCACCCTCACTTCTGACACCATTATAAGTTTGAGGTCCCCAAGATAGCCACAGACTTGAAAACTTGCTGGAAGGATTCACATAACTCACTGAAAGCTTTTATACTCACAGCTATGATTTATTATAGCAGAAGGATACAGATTAAAATCTCCAAATGCCAGAGACACAGGGGGCAGAATCCACATATGGAGCTTCCATTGCCCCCTCCCAGCCGAGTCATGGACAGTGCCAACTTGTCCCAGCAAGGATGTGCAACAATGTGTACAGAGTATTGTCAACTAGAGACGCTCAACTGAGCCATGGCTTCCAGATTTTATTGGGGCTCAATTACTTAGACCTGGCTGCCTGCCTTAAAACTGACCTTTAGTCTCCAGCCCCTCTAGAGCTCAAGCTGATACCATGTGACTCACAGCCCCAACTTGAAATTACATCATTAGGCTGTTGGTGTGGCCCAGGCTCTCAGGCACACAGTGACATTCATATTGGGCAGTACATTCCAAGGGCTTAGAGATGCTCTCCCAGGAGCCAAGAGCAAAGAGCAGATGGCTCTTGGGTAATAGAAGACCTGTCTGCTCATAATACTGGGACCTCAAAGTATAAGGGTAAGTTGGAAAAAAATTCACCTCATACCCTCCTCCAAGAGAGTGCAAGGATATTTACCTTGGCACCCAGCAGTGACAGAAAGAGGGAAAGCTATCCCTGAGATATTACCACAAGCTAATCTTGACACAAATTTGCAACCCAGCCACCCAGATTTGCAGTCCAGTAAAACCACAGGTTGTAAATTTTGTTTAAATTGGCCTTGAAGTGGTAGTGCCTCCTAGCACTTGCAGAAGTAAATTCCAGTCCTCTCTGAAGGAATATGCCTTTATCCTAGGCCTCAAAGAAATCTCACCATAAATTTTCTGAAAAAAAAAAATGAGCAGCTTATAGCAAAAAATATCTAAGCACACTAAGGAAGTAAGACCTAAGGGTAGGAACCAACAGAATAAGAGACAGCAAAAACAGACCTGCAAATACTTTAGATATCACAACTATCAAAGAAATGATCAAATAACCATGCTTCCTCTTTTTAAAGAAATTTAAAACCTTAAATACTACAAAAGACACTAAGAGAGCTTAGAAAACTGAATCTATAGAGTTTTCAAAGATTTGAGCTTCTTCACATAACACACACACGTAGACAATAAGAAGAAATTACTGTTTATAGAGCTGTGGATTAGCTAGGTTGGTTGTAGTCAAAAGTGCATTCTAAATTTTGGCCTTCTTGATTTAAAACGTAGAGATCTTATGATAAATATTACTCAGTGCTATTTTATTTTATTATTATTTTATTTATTTTTTTATTATACTTTAAGTTCTAGGATACATGTGCATAACGTGCAGGTTTGTTACATATGTATACTTGTGCCATGTTGGTGTGCTGCACCCATCAACTCGTCAGCACCCATCAATTCATCATTTATATCAAGTATAACTCCCAATGCAATCCCTCCCCCCTCCCCCTTCCCCATGATAGGCCCCAGTGTGTGATGTTCCCCTTCCCGAGTCCAAGTGATCTCATTGTTCAGTTCCCACCTATGAGTGAGAACATGCGGTGTTTGGTTTTCTGTTCTTGTGGTAGTTTGCTAAGAATGATGGTTTCCAGCTGCATCCATGTCCCTACAAAGGACGCAAACTCATCCTTTTTTATGGCTGCATAGTATTCCATGGTGTATATGTGCCACATTTTCTTAATCCAGTCTGTCACAGATGGACATTTGGGTTGATTCCAAGTCTTTGCTATTGTGAATAGTGCCGCAATAAACATAGGTGTGCATGTGTCTTTGTAGTAGAATAATTTATAATCCTTTGGGTATATACCCAGTAATGGGATGGCTGGGTCATATGGTACTTCTGGTTCTAGATCCTTGAGGAATTGCCATACTGTTTTCCATAATGGTTGAACTAGTTTACAATCCCACCAACAGTGTAAAAGTGTTCCTATTTCTCCACATCCTCTCTAACATCTGTTGTTTCCTGACTTTTTAATGATTGCCATTCTATCTGGTGTGAGATGGTATCTCATTGTGGTTTTGATTTGCATTTCTCTGATGGCGAGTGATGATGAGCATTTTTTCATGTGTCTGTTGGCTGTATGGATGTCTTCTTTTGAGAAATGTCTGTTCATATCCTTTGCCCACTTTTTGATGGGGTTGTTTGTTTTTTTCTTGTATATTTGTTTGAGTTCTTTGTAGATTCTGGAATATTAGCCCTTTGTCAGATGAGTAGATTGCAAAAATGTTCTCCCATTCTGTAGGTTGCCTGTTCACTCTGATGGTAGTTTCTTTTGCTGTGCAGAAGCTCTTTAGTTTAATTAGATCCCATTTGTCAATTTTGGCTTTTGCTGCCGATGCTTTTGGTGTTTTAGACATGAAGTCCTTGCCCATGCCTATGTCCTGAATGGTACTACCTAGGTTTTCTTCTAGGGTATTTATGGTATTAGTTCTAACATTTAAGTCTCTAATCCATTTTGAATTAATCTTCGTATAAGGAGTAAGGAAAGGATCCAGTTTCAGCTTTCTACTTATGGCTAGCCAATTTTCCCAGCACCATTTATTAAATAGGGAATCCTTTCCCCATTTCTTGTTTCTCTCAGGTTTGTCAAAGATCAGATGGCTGTAGATGTGTGGTATTATTTCTGAGGACTCTGTTCTGTTCCATTGGTCTATATCTCTGTTTTGGTACCAGTACCACGCTGTTTTGGTTACTGTAGCCTTGTAGTATAGTTTGAAGTCAGGTAGCGTGACGCCTCCAGGTTTGTCCTTTTGACTTAGGATTGTCTTGGCAATGCGGGCTCTTTTTTGGTTCCATATGAACTTTAAAGCAGTTTTTTCCAATTCTGTGAAGAAACTCATTGTTAGCTTGATGGGGATGGCATTGAATCTATAAATAACCTTGGGCAGTATGGCCATTTTTACGATATTGATTCTTCCTATCCATGAGCATGGTATATTCTTCCATGTGTTTGTGTCCTCTTTGATTTCACTGAGCAGTGGTTTGTAGTTCTCCTTGAAGAGGTCCTTGACATCCCTTGTAAGTTGCATTCCTAGGCATTTTATTCTCTTTGAAGCAATTGTGAATGGAAGTTCATTCAGGATTTGGCTCTCTGTTTGTCTGTTACTGGTGTATAAGAATGCTTGTGATTTTTGCACATTAATTTTGTATCCTGAGTCTTTGCTGAAGTTGCTTATCAGCTTAAGGAGATTTTGGGCTGAGACAATGGGGTTTTTCTAAATATACAATCATGTCATCTGCAAACAGGGACAATTTGACTTCTTCTTTTCCTAACTGAATACCCTTGATTTCTTTCTCTTGCCTGATTGCCCTAGCCAGAACTTCCAACACTATGTTGAATAGGAGTGGTGAGAGAGGGCATCCCTGTCTTGTGCCAGTTTTCAAAGGGAATTTTTCCAGTTTTTGCCCATTCAGTATGATATTGGCTGTGGGTTTGTCATAAATAGCTCTTATTATTTTGAGGTACGTTCCATCAATACCAAATTTATTGAGCGTTTTTAGCATGAAGGGCTGTTGAATTTTGTCAAAAGCCTTTTCTGCATCTATTGAGATAATCATGTGGTTCTTGTCTTTGGTTCTGTTTATATGCTGGATTATGTTTATTGATTTGCGAATGTTGAACCAGCCTTGCATTCCAGGGATGAAGCCCACTTGATCATGGTGGATAAGCTTTTTGATGTGCTGCTGAATCCGGTTTGCCAGTATTTTCTTGAGGATTTTTGCATCGATGTTAATCGGGGATATTGGTCTAAAATTCTCTTTTTTTGTTGTGTCTCTGCCAGGCTTTGGTATCAGGATGATGTTGGCCTCATAAAATGAGTTAGGGAGGATTCCCTCTTTTTCTATTGCTTGGAATAGTTTCAGAAGGAATGGTACCAGCTCCTCCTTGTACCTCTGGTAGAATTCATCTGTGAATCCATCTGGTCCTGGACTTTTTTTGGTGGGTAGGCTATTAATTATTGCCTCAATTTCAGAGCCTGCTATTGGTCTATTCAGGGATTCAACTTCTTCCTGGCTTAGTCTTGGGAGAGTGTAAGTGTCCAGGAAATTATCCATTTCTTCTAGATTTTCTAGTTGATTTGCATAGAGGTGTTTATAGTATTCTCTGATGGTAGTTTGTATTTTTGTGGGGTCGGTGGTGATATCCCCTTTATCATTTTTTATTGTATCTATTTGATTCCTCTCTCTTTTCTTCTTTATTAGTCTTGCTAGTGGTCTGTCCATTTTGTTGATCTTTTCAAAAAACCAATTCCTGGATTCATTGATTTTTTGGAGGGTTTTTTGTGTCTCTATCTCCTTCCGTTCTGCTCTGATCTTAGTTATTTCTTGCCTTCTGCTAGCTTTTGAATGTGTTTGCTCTTGCCTCTCTAGTTCTTTTAATTGTGATGTTAGAGTGTCAATTTTAGATCTTTCCTGCTTTCTCTTGTGGGCATTTAGTGCTATAAATATCCCTCTACGCACTGCTTTAAATGTGTCCCAGAGATTCTGGTATGTTGTATCTTTGTTCTCATTCGTTTCAAAGAACGTCTTTATTTCTGCTTTCATTTCGTTATGTACCCAGTAATCATTCAGGAGCAGGTTGTTCAGTTTCCATGTAGTTGAGCGATTTTGGTTGAGTTTCTTAGTCCTGAGTTCTAGTTTGATTGCACTGTGGTCTGAGAGACAGTTTGTTATAATTTCTGTTCTTGTACATTTGCTGAGGAGTGCTTTACTTCCAATTATGTGGTCAGTTTTGGAATAAGTGCGATGTGGTGCTGAGAAGAATGTATATTCTGTTGATTTGGGGTGGAGAGTTCTATAGATGTCTATTAGGTCTGCTTGGTGCAGAGATGAGATCAATTCCTGGATATCCTTGTTAACTTTCTGTCTCGTTGATCTGTCTAATGTTGACAGTGGGGTGTTGAAGTCTCCCATTATTATTGTATGGGAGTCTAAGTCTCTTTGTAAGTCTCTAAGGACTTCCTTTATGAATCTGTGTGCTCCTGTATTGGGTGCATATATATTTAGGATAGTTAGCTCTTCCTGTTGAATTGATCCGTTTACCATTATGTAATGGCCTTCTTTGTCTCTTTTGATCTTTGTTGGTTTAAAGTCTGTTTTATCAGAGTCTAGGATTGCAACCCCTGCTTTTTTCTGTTCTCCATTTGCTTGGTAGATCTTCCTCCATCCCTTTATTTTGAGCCTATGTATGTCTCTGCATGTGAGATGGGTCTCCTGAATACAGCAGACTGATGGGTCTTGACTCTTTATCCAGTTTGCCAGTCTATGTCTTTTAATTGGACCATTTAGTCCATTAACATTTAAGGTTAATATTGTTATGTGTGAACTTGATCCTGCCATTATGATATTAACTGGTTATTTTGCTCGTTAGTTGATGCAGTTTCTTCCTAGCCTCGATGGTCTTTACATTTTGGCATGTTTTTGCAATGGCTGGTACTGGTTTTTCCTTTCCATGTTTAGGGCTTCCTTCAGGGTCTCTTGTAAGGCAGGCCTGGTGGTGACAAAATCTCTAAGCATTTGCTTATCTGTAAAGGATTTTATTTCTCCTTCACTTATGAAACTTAGTTTGGCTGGATATGAAATTCTGGGTTTAAAATTCTTTTCTTTAAGAACGTTGAATATTGGCGCCCACTCTCTTCTGGCTTGTAGAGTTTCTGCCGAGAGATCTGCTGTTAGTCTGATGGGCTTCCCTTTGTGGGTAACCCGACCTTTCTCTCTGGCTGCCCTTAAGATTTTTTCCTTCATTTCAACTTTGGTGAATCTGGCAATTATGTGTCTTGGAGTTGCTCTTCTGGAGGAGTATCTTTGTGGCGTTCTCTGTATTTCCTGAATGTGAATGTTGGCCTGCCCTACTAGGTTGGGTAAGTTCTCCTGGATGATATCCTGAAGAGTGTTTTCCAACTTGGTTCCATTTTCCCCCTCACTTTCAGGCACCCCAATCAGACGTAGATTTGGTCTTTTTACATAATCCCATACTTCTTGCAGGCTTTGTTCATTTCTTTTTCTTCTTTTTTCTTTTGGTTTCTCTTCTCGCTTCATTTCATTCATTTGATCCTCAATCGCTGATACTCTTTCTTCCAGTTGATCGAGTCGGTTACTGAAGCTTGTGCATTTGTCACGTATTTCTCGTGTCATGGTTTTCATCTCTGTCATTTCGTTTATGACCTTCTCTGCATTAATTAGTCTAGCTGTCAATTCTTCCACTCTTTTTTCAAGATTTTCAGTTTCTTTGCGCTGGGTACGTAATTCCTCCTTTAGCTCTGAGAAGTTTGATGGACTGAAGCCTTCTTCTCTCCTCTCGTCAAAGTCGTTCTCTGACCAGCTTTGATCCGTTGCTGGTGATGGGCTGAGCTCCTTTGCAGGGGGAGATGCACTCTTATTTTTTGAATTTCCAGCTTTTCTGCCCTGCTTTTTCCCCATCTTTGTGGTTTTATCTGTCTCTGGTCTTTGATGATGGTGACGTACTGATGGGGTTTTCGTATAGTTGTCCTTCCGGTTTGATAGTTTTCGTTCTGACAGTCAGGACCCTCAGCTGTAGGTCTGTTGGAGATTGCTTGAGGTCCACTCCAGACCCTGTTTGCCTGGGTATCAGCAGCAGAGGTTGCAGAAGATAGAATATTGCTGAACAGCGAGTGTACCTGTCTGATTCTTACTTTGGAAGCTTCCTCTCAGGGGTGTACTCCACCCTGTGAGGTGTGGGTTGTCAGACTGCCCCTAGTGGGGGATGTCTCCCAGTTAGGCTACTCAGGGGTCAGTGACCCACTTGAGCAGGCAGTCTGTCCGTTCTCAGATCTCAACCTCCGTGTTGGGAGATCCACTGCTCTCTTCAAAGCTGTCAGACAGAGTCGTTTGCGTCTGCAGAGGTTCTGCTGCTTTTTTGTTGTTTTTTAGCTGTGCCCTGTCCCCAGAGGTGGAGTCTACAGAGACAGGCAGGTTTCCTTGAGCTGCTGTGAGCTCCACCCAGTTCGAGCTTCCCAGCGGCTTTGTTTACCTACTTAAGCCTCAGCAATGGCGGGCGCCCCTCCCCCAGCCTCGCTGCTGCCTTGCGGTTAGATCGCAGACTGCTGTGTTAGCAATGAGGGAGGCTTCGTGGGCGTGGGACCCTCCCGGCCAGGTGTGGGATATATTCTCCTGGTGTGCCCGTTTGCTTAAAGCGCAGTATTGGGGTGGGAGTTACCCGATTTTCCAGGTGTTGTGTGTCTCAGTTCCCCTGGCTAGGAAAAGGGATTCCCTTCCCCCTTGCGCTTCCCGGGTGAGGCGATGCCTCACCCTGCTTCAGCTCTCGCTGGTCGGGCTGCAGCAGCTGACCAGCACCGATTGTCCGGCACTCCCTAGTGAGATGACCCCAGTACCTCAGTTGAAAATGCAGAAATCACCGGTCTTCTGTGTCGCTCGTGCTCGGAGTTGGAGACTGGAGCTGTTCCTATTCAGCCATCTTGCTCCGCCCCCAGTGCTATTTTAAAAAGAAGTATAAATACAGCTGCTCCTCATTTACTATGCCTCGCTTAAAAAGTAAAATTAATTGGGTCTAACATTTATTAGCTAGTTACCATTGGACAAATTATTTAGTAACATTAGTCTAAGTTTTCTGTGAAATGAAAATAAGAATAGCATTGAGTTCATTTTTAGTAAAATGAGGATGGGGATAGTATTGACTTCCTAGGAGTATTGTGAAGAGTAAACAAGATGATGCATGTCAAATGCTCAGCACACTTGGCTTATAGTAATTGATCAATACAATATGGCTTTTTTTAAAAAAAAAAAAAAAAAGGAAAATGTAATGTTTTAAAGATGACTAATTATGGGCAACTATTTGCTTGATAACAGTGTACACTATGGTTTTCCTTTAAAATGAGGTTTATTAATATGCTTTCATTAAAACATTATTTCACTCCTGAACAGAAAAGTCTGCCATGGAGGCAGAGAGGGGAGCCAATGGGACCCATTGTTTTGTGTTTACTTTGTCAGGTCATTATATTCTTCCAGTTCCATTTCCTTCTCATGTCTTGCTTTTCCCTTCCCTTCAGTTCTCATGTCTTTCTGCTCAGTGAACATATAAACAGTTGGACAATCTTTAGCAAAATAACATTTAAAACATGTGAAAACTATTTTATTACCTCTTCTTTGTTGCTCAAGTGAATACAGCAGCTCATTTAACCTTTTTACTTGGCCAGTTTTCCAAACCTTTAATCATTATTTTAGAACCTACGCGAGTTTTATCATATCCCATTTAAGTGTGGAGCCCAAGGAAGACATTCATTCAGTGATGTTCTGACTAATGCTGACTCATCTGGAAGGTGAGTGTCCTGCTCCTACTTATGTTTCCTAGGATAGCATTGTGCCCGATTTTATTCTTTCAGGGATTGGCAACTGAAAGAATTTGGCCTGTAGGCCAAGTCCACCCATTGCCTGTTTTGGTAAATATTTGAGTGTTATTAGAACACAGCCACCTGTATTCATTTAAGTATTTTCTGTATCTGCTTTTGTGCTGCAACTGCAGAACAGAATAGTTGTGACAGAGACCTTAGAACTCATCAAAGCCTAAACTCTGGCCCTGTGATCACTGAGTGTCAACTTGATGGGACTGAAGGATACAAAGTATTGACCCTTTGTGTGTCTGTGTGGGTGTTGCCAAAGGAGATTAACAATTGAGTCAGTGGGCTGGGGAAGGCAGACCCACCGTTAATGTGGTGGGCACTCTCTAATCAGCTGCCAGTGAATATAAAGCAGGCAGAAAAACATGAAGAGGGAGACTGGCCTAGCCTCCCAGCCTACATCTTTCTCATGTGCTGGATGTTCCTGCCCTCAAACATTGGACTCCAGGTTCTTCAGTTTTGAGACTTGGACTGGCTCTCCTTGCTCCTCAAGCTTGCAGACAACGTATTGTGGGATCTTGTGACTGTGTACATTAATACTTAATAAACTTCCCTTTATATATTATATATACACTATTAAGTTCTGTCCCTCTAGAGAACCCTAATACAGGACTGCTGCAGAAAATGTTTGCAACCTCCTGCTTGAAAATGTTACTGTGCTCGTGAGCCATGTTTACCCTGGATGCCTTGTCTCCAGCCTCATCTCTCTCTCCCCTTGCTCTCATCTCTCTCTCGCCTCATATCTTTCTTCAACCTCTCTTGTCCACTCTGTTCAAGCCACATCTGCCTCCTTTCAGTTCCAGGAAAACACCAAGACCTTTCCTGCTCAGGGACGTAGCACAGGATATTTGCTCTGCCTGGACAGCCCTCTCTGTCTGGAATAGTATTCTTTCGAAAGCGGATTGCTTCTCATTGCGTTCCAGCTCATATGTCAGAGAGGTTTCCCTAACCACTCTACTCTAAATAGTTCCTTCTCTCACACATCAATTGTTCTCTTTCACATTACTCTGCTTTTTGTTCAAAACACTTATTACAACTGGAAGATGTTTATTTATTTTCTTGTTTAAGGCCCCTGTCCCCTCTTGTTCTGTGAGTTCCCTGAGTGAGAAACAATGTCTGTTTTGTTCACCACTCTATCCCCAGAGCCTGGCACATAATATGTGCTCGATAATAAATTGCTGAATAGATCAACAAATAAGAGGCAAATTTGCATGTATAATGACCTTCCTTTTATTTTGTAATTTGGATTTTCTCTTTAAATGTAAGTACTCTGCTTTGATAATGTTTGTTATATTTTCTCTCCTTTGCTCCAAATTATCAAGGTCATGTTGTTTTTAAGGTTTTTTTCTCTCCTTTGTGGTAATTTCTCTCCCAGCGTGATGCCATTTGCAAACTTAATGAATACTATTTGGTTATTTATGTGGTTAGGAGCAGAATGAGGAAGACAGGCTGTACTGACTGCTCTGCTACATTTGGGTCATTTGAGTAATAGGAACACTGAATCTTCACAGAGAAAGTCGCAGCTCATTCCTGAATGAGATGCCAAAAATAATGTGTTAGAATATTAATGAATACCTCATAAATTGCTTAATGTTGGTTTCTGGAATATTTGTACATTGATGCCAGTATACATTTTGATTTCTAGAAAAGCATTCCCATAAGCCAAAATTGATTATACTTATATGCATTAATTACAAAAATTTTCTGCAGTAAATATCTCTTCACAGTAAAATGAGATACACTAGAGAAAATTGGAATTCTTATGCAGTGTAACAATTATGGTTCTGATTAAACTGTGTCTCTGCTTTGCAATGATGGTCCGGCCAAAATGAAAGCTTTTCTATTGCTGGCTCCACTGTACACATCTCCTCACCTAACACCCCATCAGAACAGCCCCCGAGGCAAAATCCAACAGCTCCTTAACAACTCAAGAACACTATACAGAACTTAGAAAATGTAGGTAGGGCCAGTAATTCTCAGAGTGTTGTTCCCAGACCAGTAGTGGCATCACTGGGAACTTGTTACGAATGCTAATTCCTGGGCATTCCTACTGAATTAGGAACTTGGTGGACTGTGTTAGAGAAAAGCTGTGCCGTGACCCTTGTTAAAGATGGTAAGACAGACCTTATTCAAAGGAAGGTACTACAACAGGGTTTTGTAATAGGAGAGAGATTGGGCTCAACTCCAAATACAACAAGGCTGAGTGGGGATTTATAGCTGTATTAATCAGGATTCTCTAGAGAGACAGGACTAATAGCATAGATGTATATATGAAAAGGAGTTTATTAAGGAATATTGACTCACACAATCACAAAGTGAAGTCCCACAATAGGATGTCTGCAAGCTAAGGAGCAAGGAAGTTCTAAAACCTCAAAAGTAGGAAAGCCGACACTGCAGCCACAGGGTGAAGGCCTGAGAGCCCCCGGAAAACCACTGGTGTAGGTCCAAGAGTCCAAAAGCTGAAGAACTTATAGAGTCCAATGTTCTAAGGCAGGAAGCATCCAGCATGGGAGAAAGATGGAAGCCAGAAGACTCAGCCAGTCTAGTCCTTCCACATTCTTCTGCCTGCTTTTCTCCTAGCCATGCTGGCAGCTGATTAGATGGTGCCCACCCAGATAAAGTGTGGGTCCGCGTCTCTCAATTCACTGACTCAAATGTTTATCTCCTTTGGCAACACCGTCACAGACACACTCAGGAACAATACTTTGTATCCTTCAATCCAATCAAATTGCTACTCAGTATTAACCATCCCAATAGCTAAGGAGCAGGGGGGCATCAGAGGATGGAAACTTACTTGAGGAAACATCAGGAATAAGGGGAAATTCTGGCTAAAGGGACCTAAGAGGATTCTTGCGGAAGGCAGGCCAGGGTGATCAGACATCATGTAGGGGATGGTGGACGATCAGATATTCAGGGTAATCAGATCTGAAGGGTGGAGAATTCTGGTTAAGCTGCTTTAGTAGGATTCTTGCTAACATGGACAATGCAGAGACAAACACAGAAGCTTAAAAGCCAGGGTCTCATTGAGAAGAGAGTTCAGAGGAGGCTGACTGGAATTGGGTGAAACAGAGTATCTTTGTCAGGTGGTGGAGAGGCAGAGGAGAGAGGAAGTCAGCCATCTGTGTTATTGTAACAAACCCAGCAGAAGAATCTAAGACAGGTGAACTACTGAAGTAGGCAGAAAAAGTTTATCCCAGTTGGGGTTTAGGTAGGAAATCTGTTTTAACTCACTTATGTAAAACACAGAGGTCCCCTAGCTAAGTGTGCTAAGGCGTGAAGCTTTCCAGCTGGGTCCACTCTTGTCTGATACCTACTAAGGAATTGTTTCTGGAAGGAGTCTCCAAAAGTCAGCAAATTTCTTCTCTGGTTTAGAGAGCTTTTCTTCAGGTAGGTTTTACACCCACGTCTCCTGACTCAGCTGTGAGTAATAATTGGGCTTGGACCATTCTTCTCTGCAGTCTACATTATACACTTACTGGCCTGAACTTTGATTTTCCCCACTTTTTTTTTTTTTCCATTAAAATTGACCTTGGACTCTTCCTTGTTAGACTTGCTCTACGTTGAGGGTTGAAATGGAAAAGAGATTTTTACTTTTGAATAGTTCACAAACTTTAGTGTGCAGAATCACTGGATGCCTGTTAAAACAATTGCTGACCTCCCTTGATCACCACCAAGTTTTTTGATTCAGTAAGTCTGGAGTGGGTTCAAGGATCTGCATTTGCATAAATTCCCAGGTGATGCTGATGATGCTGATCTGGGGACCACAGTTTGACAACTTCTGTTCTGGAAGAGTGAAAATTCATTTAATTTATCAAACAGTACTCAAAAATTTTAAAACAGATGTGTGTTTACCAGGTATATTAGTCCTTTCTCACGCTGCGAATAAGGTCATACCCAAGACTGGGTAATTTATAAAGTAAAGAGGTTTAATTGACTCACAGTTCCACATGGATGGGGAGGCCTCAGGAAGCTAAAATCATGGCACAAGGGGAAGCAAACACGTCCTTCTTCACATGGTGGCAGCAAGGAGAAGTGCTGAGCGAAGAGTGGGGAAAGCACCTTATAAAACTGCCAAATCTCATAGCAACACACTCAGGATCATGAGAACAGCATGCAGGTAAGTGCCCCCATGATTCAATTACCTCCCACTGGGTCCCTCCCATGACACATAGGGATTGTGTTATAGTTCAAGATGAAATTTGGGTGGGGACACAGCCAAACCATGTCACTAGGTACTTGTCCAAAGCATACCCTAACATGGAGGATTTTAATTTTTTAATGCTTTTTTTTTTTCAGCTTCATAATAGCCAATATGGGAAGGAGCTGATGGTATGCTAGAATTCACAGGTGCCAGGTACAGAAAGCTGTACCCGAGAGATTGGGTATCTCTTTCCAATTCTGTTCAGCGACATCGTTTTGATAGCTTGAAATCATCCATGGCAACAGAATCTATATCATGGAAATCAGATAAGCATTATAGATTGGGGTTTCTCTTCCACTCTCCCAAACTGATTCTTTAACATTTACCAGCACACTACTGGAAAGAACCATAAATAATGAACATACAGGATAAGATCTGAAATGTCCTTACAGGAGTATAGATATGAATTGGACAAGGGTTGGGAAATGACATTTGTAAATGTATATGTCTTCCAAGAAAATGTGAAAGGGAATGATGAGGTCAAAAAAGTATTCAGCAATTGCTTAGGGAACATTGAAAGGCCAGAAAAGTGTACTCTTTAAGGGATGGGCTTTGGAGTTAGACACACCTGGGTTGGAGTATGACTCTATCACTTATTGTCACTTATTGTATGTGATCTTGAGTAGGTCACCTGACCTCTCCTGATTTTAATTTCCTCATTTTTAAAATAGAAAGAATGTGCTGTTATAAGGCTTACATAAGAGAAGTAATTTTAAATCTAGCATGATGCCAAACACACTTGTTACTTTAATTCAGGAAATGTTAATTATTATTACTGTTTTTTTAAATTAAGTATAGAGGTTGCCAACATTCTGTCAACAAATATTTACTCAGCACCTTTTATGCACCCAATACCCTGTAGACACCATTAATAAGTTGTGGTTACTACAGTCTAGGAGTTTACAATGTAATGATGCCATCACATTTTCAATCAGCCTGCAAGAAAAGAGAATTGAAATGTAATTGTTTAGGTATATATGCTAACACTTTGAAATATAAATATTGACAGAAAAGGAAAGAGATCCAAAATAATTAATAGGATTATAACTAAAAGGAACAGAGGCTATGAAATATAGTGTGAAATGATTGCTCTTTCTGATCATGCCTTAGCAATAACTGAAAAAATTTCTCAGGCACTAGGATACTTTGCAAAGAATACATAGAGGATTAAAAAATCTCATTTGAACAAGAGAAAATGTTAACATATGATTTAAAATTATTAAAAGCAAGAACGTTTTATCTCTTTTCAGGATAATATAGAATAGTGTGACATAACACAATATGAAATGAAGAATATTAATTGGCTTACACAATTAAAACACTATTTGAAATATAATTCTATAACAAGGGGACTATTCATTTGGTTTTTCATGATTCCTACCAAAACATTTACTGAAATTTTTATGTATCTAGAGTTGACAATGGAGGACTTTTAACTCATAATTTTATAAAGATATAAAAATAATTCATTCAGAATCAATTTACTCTCTATAGAGAGTAATATATATTGCTATACCTTTTTAAAAATGTAAATATATATAATACCTATATATACTACTGAATGGAGTTCTGATGTCAATATCATGTTCTTTTTCATTAAACATTGGACAATCATTCTTATGCAGACATCCAAGGGAAGAGTCTCTGTTTTGGATTCCTCTTCTCCTCGTGTTGTCCAAATTCAGCTTGTTTTCTTTCCCATTTATATCCTGTGATCACTTCTCTTCTCACATGATTCTGGCAGAAGAGTGTAGGCTTATGTTAAAACCACCTAGATTTTGTCACATATATGCTATGCGATTTGGGGCAGCTTGACTTATTTGAACCTCAATTTTACCTTTTGTGTGATGGCTAAAATAATACTTCAATTTTATAGGGTTGGTTGTGGAAATTAAGACAACACATGTAAAGTACTTTGCATTCTGCCTAACACATGGTAAACACTCATTAAATAGTGGTGGGTTTTGTTTTCTCTTTCCTTTCAGGGTTCTTACTACGAGTTACAACTTGTTTTCAGTCAATGAATATGCAAATGAAAACTGTTCAATGTAAGCATAGCGTTTATAGAGGTTCTTCCTTCACTATGCTTTGCAAAATGCTGGCTATCTGCCTTACTAGAAAACTATAACTTGAAAATTTATCTCTTGCTGTTGTTAAACTCTTTTGTAGCTCTCTGTCTAACCTCAGTATTCTCTGGCTAGGTACTATGGCCTGTCCTGGATTCTCCATTTAGATGGTTGGAGTTTTTTCTTGCTAAGAAATTTTTATTCCTTTGGGCCCTACATAATAATGGACGTCCTTCAGGCATGGTGGCTCATGCCTGTAATCCTAGCACTTTGGGAGGCTGAGGCAGGAGGATTGCTTGAGCCCAGAAGTTTGAGACCAGCCTGGGCTATAGAAAGACCTCTCCTCAACAAAAAATAAAAAATGAAAAAACAAAAAAATAGATGCCCATCCCAGTACATAGGTTCTAACACTTCCCGAAGAACCACATTAAATATCCTCTGTGTATTCCAGAAGTGCTAAGGGGAAGAAATGAACCCAAAGACTTTAAAAACTAAAATATATATTCCTAGTTGCAGAAGTATTTAATGGAGATGAGGCTTGGGGTGGATGGAGGCAAAGAAATTTAAGTCAAAGCAACAAAAAATAAAATGCAAATGAAGTTTAGATAATGTCAAGAAGATGAGAAGACAGAGAAGTTCAAGCAACAGTAAAGTCCTCATCCCCAGAGTGTAAAGGGACAGAGAAAAGTGGGCAGTGATTTAAAGAGAGAAAAAGAAAAAATGAAGATAGTGTCAGGAACGGTTTCAAAAGAAAGAAATACAGAGGATTTGTGGGTCTGAAGGAAACAAAGGAATGAGCTGTAGATGTCAGGCACTTTGACTGAGGTACAGACAGGATGTGGTTCCTTGTCCTTATGAGGGGACAGTTTTAAAAAACTACATGTATACTTTATCTTTTGCAGTTCCTCCTACTGTTGTGGAGAACATTCTTTGCCTTGGGGAGGCTGAAGATTGTTATAGCGGAAATACAAAGTGGGAGGGGGTGTGTGTTGAGGCAAGGGTTGGGGAGAACAAGATAAAAAAAAAAAAAAGCAAGAGGTTTTAAATTAGCTCCTGAAATCCAAAATAGGATTTTGCAAGAAGACACAGCTCTTAAAATCCAGACTTTTTTTTAAGGCAAAGAAATTCTCTGATTCTTATATTTATCACTCGTGATAAATCAAGGTACATTTGATTGAAGTCCCAGAATGGAAGAAGTGTTTGAGTTGAGCTCCTATAAGAAATCCTGGGTCATGTGTGACCAGATGGGACAGAGAAATTTCTACCTGCTCCTAAGGAGGGATATAAGGGGCATGGCCAGGTCGTATGACTGGTGTGGGCAGAACTGACCTTGTGGCCAAAGGCAGAGGGGGACAGCCTGGACCAGGAAATGAATGGCCAATATTAACAGACCTCTGAGGTTCTGCGGACTGACAGGAGCCAGGGAAGAGCTGTCTCAGCAGCTGGGCCCTAGCCTGACAAGCTGAGAGAAAACAGCTGGCAAGTATACCAGACCCCTTCACAGTCACAAAACAAGTCAGGATGGTTGCCCAAACCTTAGGCTGCTTTCTGAGTGATGAGAAAAAGAATGGTTGCCAAGAAGAATGGCCAAGGCAGTAGAGCAAAACTCTTTTCATAATATGTTTTTTAAAGACCAGAGGCAAAATTAACTGACGGGTACTGGTTTTACCAAAATCAGCTTTCCAGATTTTTAGTGTATTGGTCCATTATCACATTGCCACAAAGAACTACCTGAGACTGGGTAGTTTATAAAGAAAAGAGGTTTAATTGACTCACGGTTCCACAAACTGTACAGGAGACATGGCTGGGAAGGCCCCAGGACACTTACAATCATGGCAGAAGTGTGAAGGGGAAGCAAGCATGTCTTCATAGGGTGGCAGGAGAGAGAGAGAGAGCGCGCGCGCAAAGGGGGAAGTGCTACACACTTGCAAACAACCAGCTCTTATGAGAACTCTATCATAAGACAGCACTAGGAGGATGGCGCTAAACCATTAGAAATCACCCCAGTGATCTAATCACCTTCCACTAGGCCCCACCTCCAATACTTCGGATCACAATTCAACATGAAATTTGGGTGAGGACACTGAGTCAAACCATATTATATAGGAATTGTGCTTCAATGATAAATATGTGAAAATACAGAGTGCATGATAGGTCAGATCCAGCCAGTGTAGCAGAAAAAAAAAAAAAAAGAGTTAATTCCAGAGTACATAATAAGAGGGAGTTATACAGCTTATCTATAACATGCAGATCAAGAAAGGGCATTGACAATTTAAAGCAAGACATATTAATATATTTGTCTCTTTATAACCAGGCAAAGTTGTGTCATGGCATCACTTAAGTATACGGATGTTTGAGAACCATGAACTCAAACCCCATCCCAACTCATTCCGCCTACACACTACAGCAGCATTGCCATGATGAGAACATTGCTGGGGGAAAATGTAAGTGATGGGGGAGATCCCATAAGCAAGGTGACTCAT
The DNA here is from genome assembly GCF_007565055.1 of Rhinopithecus roxellana. NCBI lineage: Eukaryota > Metazoa > Chordata > Mammalia > Primates > Cercopithecidae > Rhinopithecus > Rhinopithecus roxellana. The sequence goes on along the minus strand of NC_044552.1, from coordinate 138,373,800 downwards.
GAAACATTTACTGGGGATTCTTCTGAAAAACATGTTTACATCAAATCTGAAGGAGAAGAGACAGGAAGAAGAAAAGCTGAAAGCACCGTGAAGATGGAATAAGCCAGAGCTTCATGGTGAAAGCAACAGAAGGGTTGGCTTAACAACCATCCTGCCCAGTTCAGTTTTATCTGCTAATGAGAAGAAAAATGAGCATCAGTGAAGGAGAGGGAATTTATTCACACATGTGATCTCTCTGGGTTCTTCTTTGAGGGGCACAATAACTCTGGAGCTTTGATTGATCCATCTGCTAGAACTGCCTAAAAAAAAAAAAAAAAAAGGAAAGAAATGAAAAGAAAAAAAGCACAACAACAGGAGCTGCTGAATCTATGAATTACTTGATGCCATGGGCAGAGATGGGCACCTTGCTGCTTCTGGTCACTGCATGGCTGTTGGAATTCAGCAGTCATCAGCTGTTTCCTGTTCACTGGACTGGATACAAAACAGATTCAGGAAAGGGTTAGCTGCCCACCCAATCTAAGACTCTTGGAGGCTAACACTCAGCTTATCCGGGCAGTAACTTTCCATGAGGGCAGCTGGAGTTTGTTTGGTTTTATTTGCTTTTTCACTAAATATAGATTATGTGGGCTATATTTCTAGGAGAGATGGGATTTTGTGGATACCCAAGCCCAACATATATTTATTTTTTGTTAAACTAGAATAATGTGTTATATGAAGAGGCACTAAACTATAATAAAAATGACCTTGATTTAACTTTGAAGCCAAACATTTGCAATTTGAAGTAGCTGGTAGTTAGGAGAATGACACCTGGTACTTACGCAGGCATGTTTCAAGAAAATTTATATTCTATGAATCTAAACTTATATTAATGTCAATTTATTCATTGACATTTATTGAACTCTGTTAGCCCAATTACAAATAGTAGTCTTCTCTCACCTTGCTGATTGAAAAAGGGAGGCAGAAAGAGGGTAAATTACCTTCTCTGGACTACTGGCTTAGTGGCACAATTAGGATAGGAACACAGAGACACTTATCTGGTCTCAGGGATCTGACACTTGAGGCACAGCAGAAGCTATGTTGCAATTTCCAACTCCTGTTTGCTGTAATTGATACCTGTAGAAATCTGTGACTTTAAGGACATAATGTTGCTTTCATGAATCATACTTACCAGATTATTTATTCATAGTTTATAGATTATTTACGGACCATAATTGTGAATAAAGCCACTGGAGCTGATCATGCTATGGTGACTAGCATTACATTAACATGTGGGATGATAGAATAAAAGCAAACAATTTTGTCAACAGAAGAGGATGCCAAAGCTGAACTGATAGTGCGGATAGCTTCTAAAAATTAGAGGATTTGCCAGTCCTCTACTATAGGCCTTTGAGTATATTAGGGAAGCCCGAGAACACAGACAGGGAGGGGTATAAAATAGAGCTGCCCACAGAGAGAACTGAGTTCTCATTTGGAACAGGAATAACTGTATTATGAGCTAGAGGATTTGCAAGAGAAGCTTGCATGTGGATATTCTGCATATTCAAATGCTTCACTGTGCATTTAAGTTTTACATTGAGTCTTTTACATTACATCAAAGGCCTTTGCTTTCTTCTCTTATCCATGTATAGAGAAAACATACATGCATTATCAACTCAATGGTTATTTCATCTTACTGTAACACGTAAAGAAATTTATTGGCAAAACACCTCACAATGGTGTTTTGTTAGAAAACCGAAGGCCATCTGTGCTGGAGTCTCCAGGTAGTGCTTCTTTCTTCTCTTTTGTTCTGTAGAATTGCACTGGTTCATACTCTCTAACTTTCAGCAAAAAGCAATTTTGTAAATGGTGCACTCAAATGCTCTGATGAGGTTATAACTGATAAAGGCACTGAGACGAAGATGCTGCAGTGAAAAATGGGACACATCAAAGAAAACTGATTCGTAATCATAAAATGCAGACAAGGAAGAATAAAGTGGTGTGTGTATTGCAGCCTGTCAGTTGCCCACTTCCAGGTTTGTCCACAGCCTGAGGACATTATATCTTGTCAGAAGTGCTTGTGGATGCTCATCTGTCAACACTTGTTCAATGCCAAATTATATCAGAGGGTTCAGTCTCCTTTTGGACTTCAGTAGTCATCTCTCGGCTCTATTATATCTCCTTTGGTTAAATGAACTTTCATTTTAAAACTGTCAGGCTTTTTTCATGCATCCCTTTCCCCATGGAACTGGGAATCTGGGCTGGATCTTAAAGCTGTATATACTGTTGCTTTCTTTTAACAATGACCTGACACAGATCTTTAATAGAAAATTCCCATCACCTCCCAGAATACACACGAGGCAGCACACTCTTTCCCCAACTTCTGTGCCCCTTCATCTAACAGTCTCCCTGGCAGGGTTGAAGATTTTTGTCTTCACTTGTGAAAGCCAATTGCTTTACCCTTTTCTGTTGTGGTTCTTTACGACCACCACTCTCCTGCAGGGGTGCCTTTTTCCTCTTTCCCACTACCATTTCCTTTTTTGTTTCCCAGCAAATTAAACCCCTTCTTTAAGATTCATTATCTCACAGCCCTTTCTAATTTATTACTACCTGAGACTTTCTTTCCAGACATTATATGAATTAAACTGCAAATCCTCTTATGACAAAATGCCTAGAAATTCTATATGAACAATTTTTTAAACCTCTCCTTTGAATGTATAGATGAGTTGATAAAACATAGTCTCCATGGAGAAAGTGAATAGAAAGTCATATTTGACACTGTAGCAGTTACTGCTATTTGTGTGTGTGTGTGTGTGTGTGTGTGTGTGTGTGTGTGTGTGTTGGGGGGGTGCGCCAGTAGTCATGAGAAGCTAGGGATATAGACTGTAACACCATGGATCGACAGATGATGAGATGTGGGGACTGTAAGAGACAGGAATTGGAACTGAGATATATATATAAAGCTGGGACTCTTGAAGGGCAACACTTAGTAAAAGAGTGACTAGAAAATGAATATGCTCACCCATGCAAGGAAACCACGTGGCAGCGTCACTAGCTAAGACTGGTTGCTTGGGGACAAAGTCTCCCCTGGAGAACTTGATAATCACAGGCTTGTCATCTCATGGTTTGTGATTCAAATATATACTTTTCTTTATGATTCATGAACCCTCAAGCTGAGATACATGGTGAGAAGTTGTCACAGGTCAGTGAAACCCATGGGTACCTGGGAAAAGCAAACACACAGCCTAGGCCAAAGTGGTTTCCCACAGAAATAGATCCTCTAAAGATGAGCTCACAATCTAAAATTACAAAATATTCAAGGAAATAATTTACCCTGAACCAAAATCAGTAAAGACAATAAATAAATATCAAGATCACAAGCCTAAGAATTCAGATGTTACATTTATCCATTAGACTTTTAAAAGGTATGTTAAAATGATGAAAAGAAATATACTGCCAAAGAGGCCAAATAGAACTTCCAGAAATTGAAAATGTAAACACTGAAGTAAAAACTGAGTGAGCATTTTAAACAGGATATTGGACACACCTGAAGAGTGAATTCATGAACTGGAAGATAGATCTGAAGAAAACTATTTGTACTGAGACGCAGATAACATTACGAATGACAAACATTACGAATGACATAGTTTATCTTTTGCACTGTGTTATGTGCCATGTACAGAGATTAAAATCTAGTCCCAAATTTACACTTCCAAAAATTGCCTAATGTTGTATAACCACCTTCTGAATGATCAGAAACTCCTGAAGGGAGGCAACTAAAATGTATTTAGTGTATCAATCAAGTTCTCAACCCAAGTTCTGCAATATAAGTACCAAACAGTAAAGTTAACGATCCTGAGAAAAAGGAAAGAGAAAAGATGGGCATTTTATCTACTTATATGACTATATACATAACAGAGCAAGAAGGAAATGATAGGTAGATGCCATAATTCTTACTTCTGCAATGGCATGAGCCATGGTTGATATTTCCTTCAGTTAGCACCTCAGACTGTTGACTTTCTCAATGAAGCCTTCGTTTCTGAGAAATATGAACTCTTGGTGTCCAGTTTGTTTTGGATTGCAAGACCCTTCCATTAATCTTTGCCTCTTGACTTAGTAGAGGCACCCCAGATCAACTGGATTCTAGCCAAAGTCTTCCTGCCCCCAATTTGCAGCAAGTATTCTGTTTCTCCTAGACAACCAGGATCAAACACCACTTTGTTTGTTTTATCTGGTGTCCTCAAGAGACTAACTGAGCAGATGGCAGTTGCCACGTTCAGTTTAGTAGTATTATTATTAAACCCTTTGATGGCAGCATTTCTCCCTTGGATATGAAAAACTTAAGTCATTAGGGGTAAAAAGTAGTGGAGATTGGAAGTAAATATTTTGTAAATTAGTCATGAGTTGTAGCTATAAAAAGGGCCAATCCTACTCACCCCTTCAGTGCTGGAACTCTTGTTTCCTAGCCGTTAATTGATTGCTCTTCAGAACATTTACCAAATTCCACAGGAGAGCATTTCGAGCTTGCAAAGTGTTAGATACTGGCTGATATAGTAACTGAGTCTTTAATAGGCAATTCCAGCTACATATGGGTAATGAGCAAGCAGATGTGACTGATGAATTTTTATAACATTTCCTTATTTCTTTTTATAGTTAAAAGGACTTTCTTGGCCAGAAGCAATATTGTGTGATATTCTGTGAGGATGAAAAAACCATCTAGTAAGTCTATGGTAGGTGCTACTTGAGGAGATAATGAGACATGGAAGGCATACCCATATCCAGAATAAATGTCTGTTCCAAGGATGTAGCAGGATTCAGTGTAATGAATCTGCCACAGGTGAATTCCTGGTCCAATTAGAGTATTCTTCCTTACTGGAGGGGTCAGGGTCAGTAACTGTTGGCACCTGACTCTGACAGTAACTTAGTCAACCATAGTGAGAGTAGTTCTTTGTTGATGAGCTTGTGTATAACCTCTGTCCTTGTCAATATGGATGATTTTAGAACCCACTGAACAAGGATGGGCTGGCTGGAGAAAGAGGCTAACTAATACCACAGGTTAGCTGAGGTTCACCTGACAACTGAGAACCTTCTCTGCAGTGGAGGCATTATAATGAGCATCTCTATGAGACACAGATATTTTTCTTGTCATCAATCATCTGATCCTGTTTCTTCTAAGAGCTTGATGATCTCTTAAATCTAATCAATCTGCCCTTTTCCTAGCCAATATGGACAAAGACATATACTTGAAGTTCTGCCTACTGGAAAAAATTTTCTCTTCCACTTCTCTTCCTGAGTGGGCTCTAATATCATGGAGGTCTGTCTCTGCCTATTGTCAGCCACAGGTTTCTCTTTTATATCACTGCATCATAGGGAACTTTCCACACAGCAATGTGGGCCCATGAAGTAAGCTGAGGGGAAGATGGCAGCATGGGAGATTCAGGCCTGCTGGAAGGGTAGGCAACATTCTTATTCAACATTTTTTTTGAGGATCTGTCTAAGACTGGTCTCTAATACACTAACTTCTCCTTGACTGTGCAGTGTATTGTTTGCAGCCAGTTTAGAGCTAGGTATATCTGGTAACACCAAGTTTATAATGATCAGCTGAGTCCCATATCACCAGGTATACCATGGTTAGCAGGGCCCAGTGGCAATCAAACTACTGTTTTCCAAAAGAATGACAGCTACATACCAAAGAGGATGCAGTTTTCTCTCAGATTCTTTGGAGAATTCATTGTGATTCTTCTAACGGGAATTTCTGCAGCCATCATATATTATCTTAATCTGCCCAAGGCATTTAATTAGCCATAGCATTGGCTGAGTCATGGGGATCAAGGTGCAGAGAGCTGTTTGTGGTGTAGCTTGGACAAGATGAAGACTATTCTCTTGCTCTGGGCCTTAATCAAATTAGGCAAAGTTTCAGGTAACCAAATAAATAAGTTATGGTGTAAATATAGTTTGTATTACTTCAAAAATGCAAAGATCCCACCAAGAATTGTATGTACAAAATATTGCAACCTGTTTTTTATTTTGGAAGGAATATGCTGAGCCAGTCTACTAGTCTGCCAAAAACTTTATTGAGCTTTCAGATTTTTATACTTTTGTGGAGGACACCATCCATCTTCTCATGAGTCTGGCTTCTAGGCAACCAGCTTCTTTTTGCTCTTCAGATTGTATTATTACCAACAATATGATGGACCAGGGAGATATCTTGTGGAATGAGAAATAGATCCTTGAGAAGTAAATTGTGGCATAGCACTGAGGAGGTGCTGTGTCCTAACACGGAATAACAAAGATGTACAGCAGGTCCTTGAATAACATCTCTTTGTTCAATGTTGTTTCATTATAAATAAACTTGATGACAAAAAGAAGAATTGATTCTTCGCTGGGGCCTCTGTCTGTGTGAAGTCTGCATGTTCTCCCCATTCTGTGTGGAGTTTCTCCAGGTACTCTAATTTCCTCCCACACCCCAAAGATGTGTACACTATGTTAATTGGTATATCTTCTAAATGGTCTCAGTCTGAGTAAGTGTGTGTGGGTGTGTGTGTGTGTGAGTGCATCCTGCAGTGGAATAGTGTTGGTGCCAATCTTGTGCCATGATAGGTTCCATCCACTGGCAACCCTGAACTGGAATAAGTGGGTTAGGAAATCACTGCTGTTACTCACCAGTTCACCAAAACCAGTAAATAATTATCTGGATAAATAATTACCTTACTTGCTTCTATTAATCTTTCTTAAATGTATATGCAGCTCACATTTATTTCAAATGTTAATACTATAAGTGTTTTGAGCCTTTAGAAGTTTAGTGATGATTTTGTGACCAAAAATATGCTGTAGGAACTAGCTTCTTTTTATATCAATTAGCCTATGATAAAATTGGTTTCAGAGCATGTTGTCTTGCATAAAGTCAGTTTCCAAGAACTTATTGACAACATTAAAGGATGACTTACTGTACTAATCTTTTTCCAGGGAAGCTATTGGTTTCTGGTATTTTCTGCTTGTTGGGATTGAAAAAAAGTCACTGGATCAATAACTGGTTATCAGGTATCTGTGGTTGTATTAATTTAGTCCATTAAAAATGTTACATCTGGAACAGTAGCTTTTATTGGAGTCATCAGCTAATTCAGGTTATGAAAATTCACTATTGCTCTTCCAAAATCAATCATGTTTTGCACTAACTAAACTAGAGAATTACACTGAGCATTTTATAATTACTGCTCTGCATTTTCCAGCCTTCCATGGTAGCAATAATCTTTACACTTCTCCTACAGGTGTAGTATTGTTCTTGACTTACTATTCTGTATGGAAAGAGAGATAGCCTCTGCATGTCCCTATTTTTCTATAGCTCTTACTCTATGAGTTGAGAATGTAATGTGAGTATTTTTCTAGCTACTGAAATGTATTCAAACATTATGGTCAGGACCTGGGGAAATAACCATGTAATGGGATGAGGGTCACACACAGCCAATTGTGAAGGAGACTCAAGTGAAAATTATTTTCATGACATGTGGCTCTGGGAATATCATAGATTGAGTGTGTGTGTGTGTGTGTGTGCACACGTGCATGAAGGTCTTCTTACTGGTGACTAGTTAGATACTTCGTAAGACATAGTTCTTATGTTTTGGGGTTTGAAGAAAGTAAGGAAAATTTCCAAAGGACCAGAAAAAAAGGAAAAGCTGTGAGGACTTAACAATTAACACAGAATTAACACAGAAGTAATGACACAGCAATTAACACAGAAGTAATGAGGGATTCCAACAAAGGCAGGAGCCAAATTTTCACTGCTACCAAGAAACCGTGGTTTGGTCTGGTGAAAAGATGTATGTGGAAAGTTGCTGAACTTGAGCGTCCCAGGTTAAGTGTAAGAAACTTGAAGGTGATTTAAGCTATCATAGAGGTTGGTAGCCTATCCTGGCTTGTGTTGGATGGAAACCAAATCCATTTGGTGAAAATGTCTTTATTTTATGCTGTCATGTTTTCCATTGATCAAGATCAGCCAAATACGAACCCACAGAGAAAGATTACCAAACATGCAAAGAAACTAAACCATATCAATGATAGCTAGCATAGGTAACAATACATATGATACAATACATATCATATGTACATAACAATACAATACATATGAACCCTCAAAGAGTTGAGACATGATAATCATAAAATATACTTGCATAAGATGTAGGATATAAAACAACATTTTATGAACTATTTAAAGAAATGGAAGATGGAACAATAAAAAATGTACATGCAACAAAGCACTTAAAATTTTCCAAGCACATATAAAGAATATCAAATGTAAATTTTAGACATGAAAAATGTAGTTGTTGAAAAATAGAGGTTAAGGAACATAATAGATATAAAAGAATAGAAATAAGTTAATTTGGAGACAGACTTGAAGAAATTAACTAGAATGCAACACAGAGAAATGGGAGGTGTAAAATGAAAGAAATGTTAAGAGATGTGGAAGATAAAAAGAGAAGGTCTAATACTATGTCCCTTGTGACATATACACGAAACAGTAGCAAGAGATCCACCTGGGAGATGGTTAGAAATTCAGATTCAGCCTTACTGCCGACCTCTTGTATCAGAATCTTTATTGATTAGGAAGCTCCTCAGGGGATGATATACACCCAAGGTTTGAGAAGAAGTAGGTGAATAAATGTATAGTTAGAATCCCAGACTGAAAATAAAGAGAATGGAGAAGAAGCAATATTTCAAGAGATAACAATTACACATTTTCCAGAATTGAGAGAAGACATGAATCTATTTCTACCAAGCAGGATATCTATCTATCTATCTATCTATCTATCTATCTATCTATCTATCTATCTATCTATCTATCTATCTAGATTGTAGTGAAACTGTAGAACACCAAAAATCAAAAGGAAATCACAAAAATGACCTAGAGAGAAAAGACACTTGGACTGCTGACAATTGACAATACAACTGTAACTTCAACATCAACAACAGAAGCAGAAGAGAGTGGAATAATATCTGAAAAGCAACTCTTCTGTACCAACCAAAACTATCTTTTAAGAATAAGATGAAACAAAATAAAGTAATTTACAGAGAATCAAAAACTGAGAGAATTATCCACATATCATACTTAGGAACATCTAAAGGATGTATTTAAGAAAGAAGAAAGGTTATTCTAGAAGAAAGAGCTGAGATGCGAGAAAGAATGGTGAAAAAAGAAATCAGTAAAGTCATTAAACAAGTCAAAACAAACATTTTTATAAAGTGATATCTATTTTGTGAAGGCTTAAAACAAAGGGAAGAATTAAAAATACTTGACAACTAACATGTAAGTTGGGAGGGGTGGTTAGAATTAATTTTTTTCTTAAATTTTAATTTCTTAATTTTGTAGGTATATAAAATATATCTTTTTGTTCATATTTATAGGATACATGAGATATTTTTATACAGGCATACAATAATCACATCAAAGCAAATAGGACATCTATCACCTCAAACATTTATGTTTTCTTTGTGTTACAAACTATCCAATTATATTCTTTTAGTTATTTTAAAATGTACAATAAATTATTGTTGACAGTAGTCACCCGGTCGCGCTATCAAATAGTAGATCTTAATCATTTTCTCTAACTATATTTTTGTACCCATTAACCTTGCTCCCTTCCCCCACCTGCTCAACTACCTTCCCAGCCTCTGGTAACCATCATTCTACTTTCTGTCTCCACTAGTTCAATTATTTTAAATTTCCCACAAATAAGTAAGAACATGCAAAGTTTGTCTTTCTGTGCGTGACTTATCTCACTTAATGTTCTCCACTTCCATCCATGTTGCTGCAAACAACAGGCTTTTCTTCTTTTTCGTGGCTGAATAGTACTTCATTGTGCATAGGCATCACATTTTCTTTGTCCATTTATCTGTTAATAGAAACAGGTTTCTTTCAAATCTTGGCTATTATGAGTAGTGCTGCAATAAACATGGGAGTGCAGACATCTCTTCTATATACTGATATCCATTCTTTCGAATAGCTAGCTAGAAGTGAGATCACTGGATCATGTTGTAGTCCTAATTTTAGTTTTTTGATGAACCTCCAAACTGTTCTCTATAGTGGTTGTGCTAATTTACATTCCCAGCAACAATGTACAAGGGTTCCCTTTTCTCCATATCCTTGCCAGTATTCACTGTTGCTTGTCTTTTGCATAAAAGCCATTTCAACTCAGTTGAGATGATATCTCATTGTTGTTTGGATTTGCATTTTTCTGTTGATCAGTAATGTTGAGCACCTTTTCATAAACCCTTTTGCCATTTGTATGTCTTCTTTTGAGAAATTTCTATTCAGATTTTTTGCCCATTTTAAAATGAGATTATTAGATTTTTCCTAATGAGTTGTCTGAGCTCCTTATGTATACCACTTATTAATCCCCTGTCAGATGGCTATTTTGCAAATAGTTTGTTCCATTCTGTGGGTTTTCTCCTCACTTTGTTGATTGTTTCCTTTATTATGCAGAAGCTTTTTCACTTAGTGTGATTTCATTTGTCCATTTTTGCTTTGGTTGCCTATGCTTGTGTGTATTACTGAAGAAATCTATGCCCAGTCCATATCCTGGAGCGTTTCCCCTATGTTTTCTTGTAGTAGTTTCATAGTTTGCAGTGTTAGATTTAAGTCTTTAATTTTGATTTTTTTTATATGGTGAGAGATAGAGGTTTAGTTTCATTCTTCTGCATATGGATATCCAGTTTTCTCAGAACCATTTATTGAAGAGACTATCCTTTCTCTGATGTATGTTCTTGGCACCTTTGTAAAAAATGAGTTCACTGTAGATGTATGAATTTGTTTCTGGGATCTCTATTTTGTTCCACTGTTCTATGTGTCTGTTTTTATGCTAGTACCATGCTGTTTTGGTTACTATAATTTTGTAGTATAATTTGAAGTCAGGAAACATTTCCTCCAGTTATGTTCTTTTTGCTCAGGATGGCTTTGGCTGTTGTGAGTTTTTTGTGGTTCCATATAAATTTTAGGATTGTTTTTCTATTTCTGTGAAGAATGTCATTGTTACTTTGATAGGGATTGCATTGAATCTGTAGATTACTTCGGATGGTATGGACATTTTAACAATATTGATTCTTTCAATCCATGAACATGGAGTATCTTTTCATTTTTTGATGTCCTCTTCAATTTCTTTCATCAATGTTTTATAGTTTTCATTATAGAGATCTTTCATATTTTTAAGTTAATTCCTACGTATTTTATTTTATCTGTAGCTATTGTAAATGGGATTGCTCTCTTGATTTCCTTTTCAGATTGTTTGTTGTTGGCATATATAAATACCACTGATTTTTGTATGTTAATTTTGTATCCTGCAACTTTACTGAATTTGTCAGTTGTAATAGTTTTTGGTGTATTCTTTAGTTTTCTCCAAGTATAAGATTATGTAATCTGCAAACAAGGATAATTTGACTTTCTTTTTTTTAATTTTGATGTCCTTTATTTCTTACCCTTATCTGAGTACTCTAGCTAGGACTTCCATTGCCATGTTCAATAACAGTGGTGAAAGTGGGCATCCTTGTCATATTTCAGATCCTAGAGGAAAAGCTTTCAGTTTTTTCCCATTCAATGTGATACTAGCTGTGGATCTCTCATATATGGTTTTTATTGTGTTGAGGTATGTTCCTTCTATACCCAGGCATTTGATAGTTTTTGTCATGAAGGAATGTTGAATTTTATCAAATGTGTTTCAGCATCAATTGAAAGGATTATGTTTTTTTCTCTTTATTCTGTTGATATGATGTATCATGTTGATTGATCTGCATGTGTTGAACCATCCTTGCATCCTTGCATTAAGTCCCTCTTGGTTATGATGAATGATCTTTTTGATGTGTTGTTGAATTCAGTTTGGTAGTATTTCGTTGAGGATTTTGCATCAATGTTCAACAGTGATATTGGCCTATGGTTTTTTGTTTTTTATATATATCCTTTTCTGGTTTTTGTATGAGGGTAATACTGGCCACGAGGAATGCATTTGAAACTATTCCCTCTCCCTCTAGTTTTCAGAGGAGTTTGAGAAGTATTAGTAATAATTCTCCTTAAATGCATGGTAAAGTTCAGCAGTGAAGCCATCACATCCCAGAATTTCTTTTGCTGGGAGTCTTTCTTATTGCAGCTTTGATCTCATTATTTGTTCTTGGTTTGTTTAGGTTCTGGATTTCTTTTTTTTTTTTTTTTTTGAGATGGAGTCTCGCTCTGTCACCCAGGCTGGAGTGCTGTGGCCGGATCTCAGCTCACTGCAAGCTCCGCCTTCTGGGTCCACGCCATTCTCCTGCCTCAGCCTCCCGGGTAGCTGGGACTACAGGTGCCGCCACCTTGCCCGGCTAGTTTTTTGTAGTTTTTAGTAGAGACGGGGTTTCACCGTGTTAGCCAGGATGGTCTTGATCTCCTGACCTCGTGATCTACCCGTCTCGGCCTCCCAAAGTGCTGGGATTACAGGCTTGAGCCTTTATGGTTCAATCTTGGTAGATTGTATGTGTCTAGGAATTTATCCGTTTCTTCTTGGTTTTCCAATGTATTGGCATATAATTGTTTGTAATAGTCTCTAATAATGCTTTGAATTTGTGTGATATTGGTTGTAATGTCTCCATTTTATCTCTGATTTTATTTATTGGGTCTCTCTCTTTTTAGTTAGCCTGGCTAAAGGTTTTTTCCCATTTATCTCCTTCTCCTTCTTCTTCTTCTTTTTTTTATTATTTATTTATTTATTTAATTTTTTTTGAGATAGGGTCTTCCTCTATTGCCCAGGCTGTAGTGCAGTGGCATGATCATGGCTCACTTACAGCTTCCACCTTCTGGGCTCAAGTGATCCTTCAACCTCAACCTTCTGCATAGCTAAAACAACAACTGCGTGAGATCACGCCCAGCTAATTCTTTGCCCTTTTGTAGAGATGAGGTCTCACTGTGTTGCCCAGACTGGTTTCAAACTCCTGGACCCAAGTGATCCTCCCACCTTGGCCTCCCAAAGTGCTAAAATTACATGCATGAGTCACCGTGCCAGGCCTGATTTTGTTTATCTTTAAAATAAAGGCTAACTTTTAAGTTTTTGATCCTTGTGTTGTTTTCTTTATTTCAAATTCATTTATTTCTGCTTTGATCTTTGTTATTTCTTTTCTTCTACAAACTTTGGGTTGGGTTTGCTCTTGCTTTTGTAGTTCTTTAAGATGCATTGTTAGGTTGTTTATTTGAAGTTTTCTTACTTTTTGGATGTGGGTGCTTATAGCTATAAACTTTTCTCTTAGTACTGCTTTTGCTATATCCCATAGGCTTTGGTATGTTGTATTTTCATTATCATTTGGTTCAAAAAATTTTTCAGTTTCCTTCTTAAGGTCTTCTGTGACCCACAATCAGGAGCATATCATTTAATTTTCATGTGTTTTCAAAGTTCCTTGTGTTATTGATTGCTAGTTTTACTCCATTGTGGTCAGAGAATATACTTGATATAATTTCAATTTTTTTGAATTTTTAAAAACTTTTTCTTGTGACCTAGCATATGGTCTATCCTTGGTAATGATCCATGTTCTGAGGAGAAGAATATATTCTTCCGATGTTGGAGAAAGTGTTCTGTAAATATCTATTAGAACTATTTGGTTTATAGTGTGGATTAAGTCTGATGTTTCTTTGTTGATTTGCTGTCTGGATGATCTGTTCAATGCTAAAAGTGGGGTGTTGAAGTCTCCAGACATTATTTTATTGATGTGTATCTCTCTAACTCTGACAATATTGCCTTATGTATCTGGGTACTCCACTGTGGATACGTATATATTTACAATTGTTATATCCCCTTTCTGAATTGACCTCTTCATCATTGTATATTATAATAATCTTTTATGTCTCTTTCTATAGTTTTTGTCTTGAAATCTATTTTGTCATATGTGAGTACAGCTACTCCTGCTCTTGTTTTGGCTTCCATTTGCATTGATTATCTTTTTCCATCTCTTTATTTTCAGCCTATTTGTGTCTTAATAGGTCAGGTGTATTTCTTGTAGGCAGCAGATCACTGGGTCTTGCTTTTCTTTTTTAATCCATTCAGCCACTCTGTGTCTTCTGATTTCAGAGTTTAGTTCATTTACATTCATTGTTATTATTGATAAATAAGGACTTACTCCTGCCATTTTAAAATTTGTTTTTTGGTTGTTTTATGGTCTTCTCTTCCTTCTTTTCTTCTTTCCCATCTTCTTTTTAATGAATGTGATATTCTCTGGTGATATGATTTAATTTCTTGCTTTTTATTTTTTTGTGTATCTGTTGTATATTTTTTTATTTGAAGTTACCATGAGGCTTACAAATAACTCATTATTATAAACTGATGACAACTAAACTTGATTGCATACATGAACAAGCATATAGGAGACTAATAAAAATTCTGCATTTTAATTCATCCTTCTGTTTTTAACTTTCTGTTGTTTATATTTATATTTTATTTGTACTTACATGTCTTGAAATTTGTTGTAGTTTTTTTTGACCAGTTTATCTGTTAGTGTTCCTAGTCAAAATATGAGTAGTTTACATACCACAATTATGGCATTATAATATTCTGTTGTTTTCTGTGTAGTTACTATTACCAGTGAGTATTAGACCTTCAGATGATTTCTTATCGCTCACCAATAGCTTTTTCTTTCAGATTGAAAAATGCCCTTTAGCATTTCTTGTAGGACAGGTCTGATGCTGATGAAAGCCCTCAGCTTTTATTTGTCTGGGAAAGTCTTTGCTTCTGCTTTATGTTTGAAGGATATTTTTGCTGGAAATACAATTCTAAGATAAAAGTTGTTTTTCTTCAGCACTTTAAATATATCATGCCACTCTCTCCTGGACTGTAAGGTTTCCACTGAGAAGTCTGTTGATAGATGTATTGGAGATCCATTGTATGTTATTTGTTACTTTTCTCTTGGTGCTTTTAGGCTCCTTTCTTTGTCCTTGACCTTTTGGAGTTTAATTATTAAATGTCTTGAGGTAGTCTTATTTGGGTTAAATCTGCTTGGTGTTTGATAAACTTCTTGTACTAGGATATTGATATCTTTCTCTAAATTTATGAAGTTCTCTCTTACTATCCCAGTGAATAAACATCCTAGCACCCCCTCCTCTTTAAGGCTAATAACTCTTAGGTTTGCCTTTTTGAGGCTATTTTCTAGGATCTCATCTGCATGCTTCATTCTTTCATAATTCTTTTTTCTTTGGTCTCCTCTGTGTATTTTCAAATAGCCTGTCTTCAAGCTCACTAATTCTTTCTTCTGCTTGATCAATTCTGCTATTAAGAGACTCTGATGCATTCTTCATTATGTCGATTGCATTTTTTAGCTCTAGAATTTCTGTTTGATTCTTTGTAATTATTTCATTCTCTTGGTTAAATTTATCTGATGGGATTATGCATTTCTTCTGTGTGTTACATTGAATTTCATTGCATTTTCTCCATATGGCTGTTCTGGATTCTCTGAAAGGTCACATATGTTTGTTTCTCCAGTATTGGTCTCTGGTGCCTTTTTTAGTTTGTTTGGTGAAGTTGTGGTCTTGATAGTCTTGATGGTTGTGGATGTTTGTTGGTGTCTGGGCTTTAAAGAGTTAGGTATTTATTGTAGTCTTCACAGTCTGAACTTGTTTGTATCCATTCTTTTTGGGAAGGCTTTCCAGGCACTGAAGGGACTTGGGTGTTATTATATAAGTTTTTGGTCACTGTAGCTATAGCTGCATTACAGGATACTCCAAGCCCAGTAACACTGTGGCTCTTGCAGACTTGTACCAAGGTACTACCTTGGTGGTCTTGGATAAGATCTGGAAGAATTCCCTGGATTACCAGGCAGAGACTCTTGTTCTTTTCCCTTTATTTCCCTCAAACAGAGCCCCTCTGTTTATGCTGAGCTGTCTGGATCTGGGGGAGGAGTTACACAGAACAGAAGCACAGAATCCAGCACAGCACTGGGTCTCCCTCAGGGCCCACAGTAACCAGTGCCTGGCTACTTCCTATGAAAGCTCAAGGCCCTAGGGTTCTACAATCAGCAAGTGGTGAATCCAGCCAGGCTTGTGTCCTTGCTTTCAGAGTGGCAAGTTCCCATAGTTCCCAGGTAGGTTCACAGATGCCATCTGGGAGCCATGGCCTTGAGAGGGAAACCTTAGGAATCTACCTGGTGCTCCATTCTGCTGCTTCTGGGCTAGCCCTCAAGCCACAAGACAAAATCCTTTCCTTCTTTCTTCCCCATTTTACAAGTAGAGGAATCTCTCCCAAAGGCTACCACCACCCCAGTCACATGGCCAGAGTTGTCTGGCAACCACTGATGTTCATTCAAGGCTCAAGAGGTTTTTAGTCGGCTTGTGGTGATTGCTGTGAGGCCTGGGTCTGTCCTTTCAGAGCAGTGGGCTTCCCTCTGGCCCACAGCAAGTCCAGAAATACTGCGTAAGAGCCAAGGCCTGGAACTGGGGACCCCAACAGCCCAGTTGGTGCTCTACCCCACTGTGGCTGAGCTGACACCAAGGTAAATTTTGATTCCTATGAAAGTGCTTTTCATGTGAATAGTTCAATTTAGTTTTCCTGAAGGGAGGACAACTGATGAAGGTTTTTATTCGGCTGTCTTGATCTAAAGTATTTTTTTAAAAATTAAAACAAAAAAAAATTTTTTAAGACAAGGTCTTATTATGTTCATCTTTGAACTTTATTGATGTAGGTGTTTATTGCTATAAACTTCTCTCAACACAGCTTTTGATGTATCTCATAAGTTTTAATATGTTGTGTTTCCATTTTCATTTGTTTCAAGAAATTTTTTTAAATTTTCTTCTTAATTTCTTCATTGTCCCAGTGATCATTCAGGAGCATGCTGTTTAATTTCTATGTATTTATAGTTTCCCATCTTCCTCTTGTTATTGATTTCTAGTTTTATTCCATTTTGGTCTGAGAAAATACTCAATATGATTTTATATTTAAAAAACTTTTTGAGACTTTTTTTGTGGCCTAAAATATGGTTTATCCTGGAGAATGTTCCATGTACTGGGGAGAAGAATGTATATTCTGAAGCTATTAGATTAAATGTTCTATATATTTCTATAGGATCCATTTGGTCTAAAGTGTAGTGTAAGTCCCTGGTTTCTTGTTATTTTCTGTCTAGATGATCTAATGCTTAGAATGGGGTGTTGAGGTCTCCAACTATTATTGTATTGGAGTCTATTTCTCCCTTTACATCTAATAATATTTGCTGTATATCTGGGGTGCTCGAGTGTTGAGTGCATTGTGGGGTACAATTTTAAATTGTTATATCCTTTTGCTGAACCAATCCATTGAAGAATAGTATTTTCAACAAACAGTACTGGGACAACTGAATAGTCACATGCAAAAGAATGAAGCTAGACCGTTACCTCACACCACACACAAAAATTAACTCAAAATTGATCATAGACAAAATGTAAGAGGTAACGCTTTAAAAAAAAATCTCAGAATAAAACAAAGGAGCAAGTCCTCTTAACCTTGCATAAGCAATAATTTCATAGATATAACAGCAAAAGCACAAGCAACAAAAGAAAATTTAGATAAACGGTGATGTATCAAAATTAAAACTTTACTGCTTTAAAGGACAATATCAAGAAAGTGAAAGGACAGCCACCACAGAACGGGAGAATAGTCTTGCAAATCATATATTCAATAAGAAAGTCTTTAGAACCAAGAATATATAATGAACTATCACAATTCAACAATGAAAGGATAAATAGCTCCATTTAAAAATGGGAAAGGATTTGAATAGATATTTCTACAAAAATATATGCAAAAAATAACATCCAATATAGCACAATGAATTACTCATTAGGGAAATACAAATCAAAACTGTTAGATAACACTTCATATCCACTAGGAAGGCTATAATAAAAAGATGGATAATAGCAAGTGTTGATGAGGACAGAGAAGCTAGAACCCTCATATATTCTGGTGAGAATGTAAAATAATGCAGCTGCTTTCAGAAACAGTGGAAGTGCCCCCAAAAGCTCAACATAACAGTTACCATATAATCCATCAATTCTAATCCTAGATATATACCCATGAGAATTGGATGTTCATTCAAAAACTTGTACACAAATGCTCATAGCAATATTGTTGACAATAACAAAATATGGAAACAACCCAAATGTCCATCGATTGATGAATGGATAAATGCTAAGTGATTATATTCGTATAATGGAATAGCATTTGGTGACAAAAAGGAATGCAGTATTGATACATGCCATGAACCTTAAAAACTTTATGCTAACTGAAAAAAAAAACAGACACAAAGGTTACATATTATATGATTTCATTTGTATGAAATATCCAGATTAGGCAACTTCATAGAAATAGAAAGTAGATTAGGGATTGTCTGGCTGAGGGAAAGGGAAAATGAGGAGTGACTGCTTATGTGTCTGAGCTTTCTTTTTAGAGTAATGAAAATATTCTGTAAGTAGATAATGGTGAAGGTTGCACAAGTCTGTGAATATTAAAAACCATTGCATGATATGCTTCAAAAGTTTTAGCCTTGTAGAATGTGAGTATCTCAAAAAAGCTATTATTAAAATAAAAATAAAATTTAACCTGGCATCAGGGTATAAACCAATTGGGGTGGATGAAGAAAGCAGAATAGCCAAGTTAATAGATTATTAATTGACAAGGGCTTAAGCTCAGTGTTAGTGATGCCAATGGGGACAAATGCAAGAACCATAACCAAAGTTAGACTTCAGAATGTAGCAACTCCAATTGCAAGAGAAGTGAGAAAGGGAAGAATCAATAGGCTTTGCTCTTGGGTAACTCAGAGAATGGCTGTGCCATGAAGGAGTGAGAAGCTGTCAGGGGTGAAGGGGGTCAACGTGATGTCCAATATAGCACAATGAATTACTCATTAGGGGAATACAAATCAAAACTGTTAGATCTGAGTGGAATGTGAAACAGAGTAAAAAAGAGATGGCTAAAAACCACTGACTGCCTTTACTTAATAGAACAGATAACTTTTTTTCAAGAGAGGGTCTCGCTCTGTCACCCAGGCTGGAGGGCAGTGGCATCATCTCTGCTCACTGCAGCCACTGCCTCACGGGTTTAAGCAATTCTCCTCCCTCAGCTTCCAGGATAGCTGGAATTACAGGCATGCACAATGACGTCCAACTAATTTTTGTGTTTTTAGTAGAGATAGGGTTTTACCATGTTGGCCAGACTGGTCTCCAACTCCTGGCCTCAAGTGATTCACCCACCTCACCCTCCCAAAGTGCTGAGATTACAGACATGAGCCACCATACGCAGCCAACAGCTAACTTTTATATAGAACTTGCTGTGTGTCTGATAGCATCCTAAGCACTTGACATGTATTAATTCAGTTAACCCCTACAATGACTCTATGAGGTACAGACTATAAATAGCTCCATTTTAAAAGAGCAGAAAATGAGGCTCCGAGAGGTGAAATAATTGCCCAACATTGAGCATGAACTTATGCTCTAACTTCTATACTCTATACTGCCTTTTTAAGTAACAAAAAGGCACCCATCATTTATAGGTAATATTCATCTCCTCAATTCACAGTTATTATTGATTAACCATTTGTTTACAAAAATGCAAATTATCATGGAGTATTTTAGCCTTAATTTGCATAACTTTATTTGGGAATCTATCTGAAAATAAACCAGACACCTTAGTAGCAAATGCACTTGCTGTCACTGAAGTTTGACATTTCAGGAAGATGTGGAAGGCAAGTTTCAGAAGGATTCAGGTATTAGCCAAGGGTAGAGCTGATGTCTTCTCATATGCCCTCAGAGGTATTTTCATTCCTGTGAAAGAAATTCTGCCCTGTTGATCTCTCTGACTTCTGTTTTTTTTTTTTTTTTTTTTTCTGGAGAGCTTGAGATTTTATTTCTACTAAGTATTATGAGTTTTGTAGCTAACTTTCTGGAATGATTTTTAAAGCTTAATTTGCAAAAGTAATGATTCCTTTACTTCTAATGGTTAGTGTATTCCACTAATATTTATAATGACTTACTTCTATCACCCACTATGAGATAATTATATTTCCTTTACTTCCTTTTTCAAAAGGAGATTACAATGTCTAGTCTATGTATATTCCTATGAATGAAGGCTGTTGGAAAAATTAGTCATGCACAGGATACTGACCCTTGCATGGCTGCATAGAAGAGTGCCTCAGTTCTGAAACATTTTCTTTTTTTTTTTTTTTTTTTGAGACAGAGTCTCGCTCTGTTGCCCAGGCTGGAGTGCAGTGGCCGGATCTCAGCTCACTGCAAGCTCTGCCTCCCGGGTTTATGCCATTCTCCTGCCTCAGCCTCCCTAGTAGCTGGGACTACAGGTGCCCGCCACCTCGCCCGGCTAGTTTTTTTTTTTTGTATTTTTTAGTAGAGACGGGGTTTCACCATGTTAGCCAGGATGGTCTCGATCTCCTGACCTCGTGATCCGCCCGTCTCGGCCTCCCAAAGTGCTGGGATTACAGGCTTGAGCCACCGCGCCCGGCTCTGAAACATTTTCCTACATGGAGATAAGAAGCCCTCACAGCCTGTGCTGGGCATATCGTTTTGTTTGGGAGTATCATTTTCTGCTCCAGGTTCAATGTATACTTTTTCTTCTGTGTAAAGTGTGTGCATCCTGTGACACCTGGTCAATCGCACTGCTATTTCTGTTCCTTGCAGAGGAAGAAATAGAGTCCTTCACCTATAGCACAAGAGGGGCCCATGCAGACCATCTTCCTATGTTGGCTGTATGACAAGACCTGCTCTTCATGGCACCTGTTTGAAGCCGAACTTCCTCTGCTTCTTCTCTATGAGAGGAGAGTGTTGTTCCATTCAGCACCTGTGTGAATCCTATCTTTCTTGGTGATGCTTTCTTGGTGACTTGATGCAGTGAGGTGACATCCTGGGACTGAAGCTCCCGGTGGTAAGCATTGTCATGCTCTTTGCTGTCCTCCCTGCAGTGGACCCCTCCCCTAGAGGTGGTAAGAGGTGTCATTTGCTTGACAAGGGCCAAAATGCCACCTATCTGAAGAGGCCAGAGACCAAATACTGGGACTGATAGGTTAATACCAAACTTCAAGAGCTAAAAATCAAAATTCAGTGATATTATTTTAAAAATATAGATAAGAAAAAGGAAAAACTATTTGTAATCCTGCCACTAAAACACAACTACTAATAGGATTTTGAGGCATATCTTTCTAGTTTTTTTCTTCTTTTTAAATATATATATATATATATATATTTTAAAAAAAGAATAGTTCTAGATTTACAAAAAGGTTGCAAATATAGGATAAAGATTTCCATATACCTTATACCCAGTTTTTCCTATTTTAACATCTTATGTTAGTATGGCATATATGTTACAATTAATGAATTGATATTAATACATAATTAATAACTAAATAACATTTTATTCATATGTCTTTAGTTTTTACCTAATGTCCTTTCTGTGTTCCACAATCCCATCAGGATGCCACATTACCTTTAGCTGTCATGCCTCCTAAGGCCATTCTTGACTGTGACAGTTTCTAATACTTGGCTTGTTTTTGATGACCTTGATAGTTCTAAGGAGTACTGGTCAGGAATTTTGTAGAATGTCTTTTAATTGGGATTTGTCTGACATTTTTGTTATGATTAGACTGAGGTTATGTGTTTTTGGAAGGAAGACCATAAAGTCACAAAGGTAAAATGCAATGCTGATCACATAATATCCAGGACAACATACCATACACATGACTTATTACTGTTTAAGTTAACCTTGATCACCTGGATGAGGTAGTGTTTGTCAGATTTCTTCACTGTGAAGTTACTCCTATCCCACCCTATACTGTACTCTTTGGAAGAAAGTCACTATGTATAGCCCAAACTTATGGAATGGGGAGTTATGCTCTACCACCTTGAGGATGAAGTATCTATATACATTATTTGAGATTCTTTTGCACGGGAGATTTGTCTCCTCCATTTATTTATTTATTTAGTCATTTATTTACATCAGTATGGACTCATGGGTATAGATTTTATACCTTGGGTTGTAATCTAATACTATTTTACTTGTTTTCTTGCTCAAATTGTCCCAACTTTTGCCATTGAGAGCTCTTTCGATTGGCTGTTGTATGCTTACCCTTTGAAATACCAGTATAATGTGGGTTTGTTTTGGGGGATTTTTTTTGGAGTAATTTTTTACTTTCTGGTATTGCATTTACTCATCTTCAGTAGGTCATATTCATGACCCCAGGCCTAGAATTGGCCATTTCTTTAATGAGCTTTTGTCTTTTAATGAAAGAATGACATTAGAAAGCAAGATCTGGGCACTAGGGGTGCTTATTAATATAGGGGTGCCATTACTTCTAGGTCCTTTAAGCAGAAGAGAGCAAGAAAACATATATATGTATATATCAACTTGTGTGTGTGTGTGTATATATATATATATTTCTATATGTAACCATCTATACTTATTTTAAGCTAAAACATGAGTTCATACTGATTTCTCCAACTCTAATTCATTACCATAGTGATTATTCTAGCTTCCTCTTTTTGCGTGTCAAAAACCTCCCACTCCAACAGTAAAAAACCTGGCTCCTACCATCTGCCATCCATTTACATATGCTTTAATCCCAGTATACATGTATAGCAGAATCAGAATTGTTAACCTGTATTCCCATGGAAACAACTTTATTAGCTGGAGTACAGTAGTTATATGCAATTTATTTTGCCTTTAGTCTTCCTGTATTCACTCACTTCTGAACTTACTTATTAGTATCTTTTCTCCCCTACCCATTTTGCTGAAATTGTTTCATACATTTGTAGTAAGTTAAATTCTTTTGTCACATTCTGCATTCCAGGATCACATGCTAAGATCCTCTGAACTCCTAAATGCCTTTTTAAAATTTTTCACCCATTGAGGTTCACTCTTTGTGTTGTCAAGTTCCATGGGTTTTGTCAAATATATAAAGAGATGTACCCGCCATTACAGCATCATACAGAATAGTTTCACTGCCTTAAAAATATTGTGCTTCACTTTTTCAACCCCCATTCCTCTCCTTGAACCCCCATTAACTATTTTAAAATTGTTTTGCCTTTTTCAGAATGTCGTATAATTGGCATCATACAGTATGTAGCCTGTTCAGACTTACTTTTTTCACTCAGCAATATGTGTTTAAGATTTATCTATGTCTTATTATGGCTTGATAGCTCACTTCTTTTTGTCACTGAATAATACTCTACATTTTACCATTGAATAATTGTACTACTGTTTATTCATTCACTTGTTGAAGGACAAATTGGTTGCTTTCAATTTTCAATTTAAACTTGCTAGAAACATTCACATGCAGGTTTTTGTGAATATAAGTTTTAAAATCTTTTGGGTATGTACCTTGGAGTGCAATTGCTGGATTATATGGAATGACTATGTTTAGCCTGGGAAGAAACTGCCAAACTCGGCCAGATGTGATGCCTCATACCTGTAATCCCAGCACTTTGGAAGGTTGAGGTAGGAGGGTCACTTGAAGCCAGGAGTTCCAGACCAGCCTGGGCAACAAAGAGAGACCTCATCTCTACAAAAAATTTTAAAATTAACCAAGCATGGTGATGTTTGCACCTGTGTTCCCCGCTACTCAAGAGTCTGAGGTAGGAGAACTGCTTGAGCACAGGAGCTTGAGGCTACAGTAAACTATGATTGGTCGTGCCACTCCACCCCAGCCTCTTAAAAATAATTAAAATTAAAAAAATTAGAAACTGCCAAACCCTGATTCAGTACCATAGTTATCATTCTAGCTTCCTCTCCTTTCTGCTTCTAAATGATCATCCCGTTTTGTATTCCCATCAGCAATGAATGAGAGTTTTTGCTGCTCCACAACCTCAAAAGCAATTAACGTGATTAGCCTCTTGGATGTTAGCCATTCTAACAACTGTATAATTATATTTGTATTTCTTTCTTTCTTTCTTTCTTTCTTTCTTTTGAGACAGGTTCTCACTCTGTTGCCCAGGTTGGAGTGCAATGGCACAATCTCAGCTTACTGCAATCTCCACCTCCCAGGTTCAAGTGATTCCCATGCCTCAGCCTCCAGAGGAACTACAGGTTCATGTCACTACACCCGGCTAGTTTTTGTATTTTTTGGTAGAGACAGGGTTTCACCATGTTGGTCAGGCTGGTTTTGAACTCCTGACCTCAAGTGATCTGCCCACCTTGGCCTCCCAAAGTGCTGGGATTACAGGCGTGAGCCACCACACCTGGCCATTCATTGTTATTTCAATTTGCAGTTCATGACAGCTAATGTTGAACATCTTTACATATGCTTTTTTTGCCATTTGTATATTTTGTTTGGTGAGGCATCTGTTGAAATCTTTTGCTCATGTTTTGGTGAGTTGTTTTCTTATCGTTGAGTTTTAAG
The DNA here is from genome assembly GCF_007565055.1 of Rhinopithecus roxellana. Classification (NCBI taxonomy): domain Eukaryota; kingdom Metazoa; phylum Chordata; class Mammalia; order Primates; family Cercopithecidae; genus Rhinopithecus; species Rhinopithecus roxellana. The sequence goes on along the minus strand of NC_044552.1, from coordinate 138,349,470 downwards.
ACATCTTTGCATATTTTAGATACAAGTCCTTAATCAGATATGTTTTGCAAATATTTTCTTCCTGTTTGTGGCTTATGCTTTGATTCTCATAACTGTCTTTGACAGAGCAGAATTTTTAAATTTTAATACAGTCCAACAATTATTTTTCTTTTATAGATTGTAATTTTGGTATTATATCTAAGAACTTATTGCCAAACTCAAAAATCACATAGATTTTCTTTCCAGTCTTTTTTATGCCTATATATTTTATCAACATGAGATTGTACTGTGTATACTGCACTGCAACTTGCTTTTCATTCTTAATGATATATTGCAAACTTTTCTCACACTGTTAGATATCCTTCTAGAGCATCTTTTCATTAACTGCTTGGTATCTTCTTACATAGATGTACCAGTATTAAGTCAGCCCTCTCATGTTGAATAATGTATTTTTAGATTTACTGAATCATTATACACATTTCTGAAAAATTGTTTCAAATTAAAACTTATTGGATTAAATAAGGGGTTCTTAGTCTCTGAAGTGAAGAAACAATTATAGCCTTTCTTTTCTCCTTCCACAGATATTTAATGAATCTGGGTGGGGTATGACATTCATGAGAGGCTCACTCTATTAAAACCTGGGATTGCAGCAGTGAACTGGAGTTCCTGCCGTTATGGAGGAGGTTATGTTCTAGTAGAAGAGTCATAAACAAACAAAACAATATGACTTTTGACAGTTATCATTGTAATAAGGAATACAAAGGAAGGTAAGGGGGTAGTGATGGAACGTGTCTTGAGGCTTTAGGCAGGAAAGACAATGAACACATTAAGGACCGGTAAATTGGAAGAGAAAAGTGTTAGAGGCTGAGAATCTTGCTGAGATTTCTGAACTGCTACAGCAGGAGTAAAGAAAGCCAGAGCCAGAAGGTTAGAGAATATAGAGAATGAATTTTCAAAATAGGAGCAATTCTGAGCAATGACAAGTGCCCCAGTGTGACTGAGGAAGGGATAGATGGAATGACAAAAGCTACAATCAGTGGAACTGTGATGAACCATTAGGTTAGGGTCCTGAATGGTCATCTGCATGAAGTCTCACAGGATGGCAGCGGAACTCAGAGTTGAGGAAAAATTCGAGCAGGTCAATGAACTGTTCAGAATGAGGTGGAGTCACTGCAGGTCAGAGCTGACGGAGATGAGTGGAGGAAGAAGTTATACAGCCGGCCAGGCGCAGTGGTTCATGACTGTAATCCCAGCACCTCCGGACGCCGAGGCGGGCGAATCACCTGAGGTCAGGGTCTCGAAACCCGGTCTCTACTGAAAAAAAAACCAAAAAACAAATATTATTCGGGCGTGATAGTGGGCACCTGTAATCCCAGCTACTAGGGAGGCTGAGGCAGGAGAATTGCTTGAACCCGGGAGGCGGAGGTTGCAGTGAGCCGAGATAGCGCCACAGCACTCCAGCCTGGGCAACAGAGGCTCCGTCTCAAAACAAAACAAAACAAGAAAAAAAACAGTCACATAGCCAAATGGCAGTGTCCTAAACGGAATGGGGATTTTTGTGCAATACAACAAAACACAGCTGTCTGGAAGTGGCAAGTATGACTTTTTTTTTTTTTAAATGCCGACTCCAATTCTCAACCCCTGGGCGCAGAGTAAGAAAATGAGCTAGAGCTGTCTCCTGAAGCCTGTCAACGGTAAGGAGCAGCCATCTTAGGCGAGGGAGGTTTTAACCAGGGCAGTGAGGCAGGGAAGGGGAAGGAGCTTTCTGTGAGGAGCTGAAGGGTGCAGGGGAGCTTGTTTATCATGTTTCAGTGAAAATCTCTGGGAAGGAGGGAAGCAGTGAAACCTGAGGGAGGGGAGAGGAAGCACGGAGCAAAACCAGGACGTGGGTGGAGGACACAGGTGATAAGAGTTGCTTCTGTTTTGAGCAATAGCCAAGGAAAATGTAGACCTCAAGTTTTTAAAGGAGCTCTGGGAGAAAGTGCCTTGATGTCAGCGCAATTTGAGGCTCAAATGAAGCTCATGGTTAGCGTCCTGCTGTGGTCATTAGGTCAAATTGAAGCCATTTCTGGAAAGCGAGAAAGTAAGTCATGCTATAAACCACATTATAGGCAGTTGCTTATATTCAGAGGAGAACAAAATCGTTTAAATACTTTCAAGCACTTCAGAAATGCCTATTTATCCTTAAATTGATTTAATTACAAGTTACTCAGAATTTCTTTAAGGCAATTCCCTTGAGAAACTGTCTAAATTATACTTCCTTACCTACTGGTAGTGTGTACCTGAAAATAATGGAACTATATTTCTTTAAATATGTTTAATAATTACAAAATCCACTTGACCACCTGTTCTGAAATAGCATGTGCCTGTGTCACTCCCACCCTATAGCTATTTTCCTGTGGGCCAAAACAAATTCTCCTGAGTTCTCCACTCAAGTTCCAATATTTCTTTGTGCTTCCTCTCCCCTCTCCCAATGGCTCTAGCAGTGTAGGTTGGAGGAGAATTCTGGCTAATCTCACCTCCACAGGCAGAGGCAGTATTAGGAAGCATTACTGCCCAAATTAGGCGACAGGTCATGATTTTCCTATAACTGGAGATGGCAGGTTTTTAAACATTTTTTTAAATTTGTAACCTACCTTTTCAACACATAAAAATGGCAGTTGTGAAGTTCTTTTCCTATGCCTAGATCATCATTCTTGAAATGCTACTCCAGTGTTAGGGAAGTGATAAGTTCCAATACATTTGCCATATTACGCAGGAATAGTTTCGTATTTGAAAGAGCCTGAATCTAAATATGTAGTTGTTGCCATTAAGTTTACTGTATTTGAACCTATTTGTCTTAAAAAAGAGTATAACACAAAATATAGTTAAATATGTATACAGTAATAAAAATAGGTAAAATAATTGTAGATAGGAAAACATTTATAAATTTAAATGTCTAAAACGACATTAATTATAGAAATATGTAAAATGTACAAATAAAATATAGTTAAAATCATTAAGGATTCTCTGTTATATGTAGTCACAATAAGATTTTGAAAAAAATTTTGGAAAGGCTTTTTTTTTTTCTCTACCAATTATATTTAAATTATTTGTCAAGAGTTTGGTCCAAGTACTGTAAATATATTATTTCTTTTGTCATAATTTTCAGCTGAAAGGCTGGTAGCCTTTTCAGTAACATAAACTTTTGGAGGGGATGACCATTACTTAGTATAGGAGGAAAAAACCTCTAAACAACAACAGTAACTTCCCAATTTGATATAATTTGGATATTTGTTCCCTCATATCTCATGTTGAAATGTAATCCCCAGTTTTGGAGGTGGGGCTGGTGTGAGGTGTTTGGGTTATGGAGTGGGTCCCTCATGGCTTGGGGTCGACTTCACAATAGTAACTGATTTCTTGAGAGATCTGGTTGTTTAAAAGTGTGTAGTACCTTCCCCCACCACTCTCTTGTTCTTGCCTAGTGAGATACCTTCTCCCCCTTTGCCTTCTGCCATGATTGTAACCTTCCTGAGGCCTTGCCAGAAGCACGTGCTGGTGCTATGCTTCCTGTACAGCCTGCAGAACGGTGAGCCAATTGAACTTCTTTTCTTAGAAATTACCCAACCTCAGGTATTTCTTTATAGCAATGCAAGAACAACATAACATACAAATTAACAAACACATGGGGCCAGGTAATAAAAAGTCAGGCTCAAGAGGTCAGGGGAGACAATCTTCCTTAGGTTCCAAGAAGGTTAAAAAAATTATACTTATCTGGAAAAAAGTGGTATGTTAAAATGAACTCCCTGTACTAAAACCAGAAAGGGAGTAGCAAAATTGAAATACAAATATACCAATGCTTATGGGAGGACATTCTGCTGGGTTGATGTTGTCTCTTGACCTGAAAATTAAGAGTACTTCTGTGTAGGCTGAATCTCCCTTCCCCGAAATAGGTAACAAGTAAGCTTGCAGTTGTGTCGTGTGATATGCAACATACCCAGAGAATATTCTATATGGGGATTCAGAATCTTAGTCTACTCTGTTGGCTTAGTAGGTTGTCAACCAAGATTCAGCCAATCTTGAATCTACTCTGTTGGCTTAGTTCAGGTTAGCAGCCAATCTCCATATGACAATTTTGTTAAGTATAACTGAACTCATACAATGAAATGAATTTTGGGGGATCAGGGGCATAATATTTTGGACTGTCATCTCAGTAGATCTGGAAAGCACAGCATTACATCAAAAAGTATTATTCCTGAGGTTTAAGATCTCATAGAGTTTGCCTTGCTAGGTTTTGAACTTGCTTGAGGCCTGTCACTCTTCTTTTTCTCTTTTGTCTCCCTTTTGGAATGAAACCACCTTTGCAAAGATAATGACAGTGAGAGAGATCTAACATGACTGACTCCATCTTGCTGCTAGTCTCACAGGCTGGCTGTCCTTGCTCATTCCTGGGTATAGGCCAAACTAACTTTGGAAGAAATTTAGTTTATAGTTTAATCTTAAAGCAAGGATGATAATAGCCCCTCCCCAAACTAAACTGCCTTTTGTAAAACTAATGAGAGGCCATGAGGTTAGGATTATGAGAAGGGCATGAATTTTGCTAAAATGTAGATGTAGTTAAATGATACTAACTATTGTTCTAGAGGTCACAAGATTTGTGACTTCCCCAATTACTTCTGTGGATAATGTCACTACTGTAGAACTTAAGATTGGTCTTTTGAGATATTTTTCAGACTTTTGCATTTTGGCAGATGATTAACCCCACTCACAGGTGACTGACCCCACCCAGAGGCAGACTCAGGGCACAAGTACAATTTTCCACACTGCTATGATTTCATCCCCAACCCATTAGCAACACTCATTCCCTAGTCCCCTGCCCACCAAACTGTCCTTGAAAACCCCTAAACTTAGAGCCTTTTGAGAGATTGAGTAATAACTCCATCTCCTGCATGGCCAGCCTTGCATCAATTAAACTATTTCTTTATTGCAATGCCACAGTCTCACTGAATTGATTTTGTCTGTGCAGCAGGTAGGAAGAACTGGTTGGGCGATTACAAGAATGGGATATCTCTTCTATGCCTGAATCACCATTGTATTTTGGAAGCACTAACTTGTTTGGCTTTACAGGTTCACAGCTAGAGAGAAATTTTACTTTAGGACGAATAGTACCTTGAGACTTACCCATATCACATTTAGATGATATTGAGATGAGACTTTGGACTTTAGATTTTAGAGTTGATTCTGGAATGAGTAAAGACTTTTGGGGCTGTTGGGGTGGAATAAATGCATTTTTCATGTGAGAAGGACATGGATTTGGGGGAATTAGGGGCAAAATGTAATAGACTAAATGCTTATACCCTCCCCACCAAATTCATATATTGAAACCCCCAGTGTGATGGTGTTTGGGGATGGGGCTGTGGGAGGTAATTAGGTCATGGGGGTTTTGCCTTCATGATGGAATTAGTACCCTTATAAAAAATGATATGAAAGAGCTTGCCTCTTTCTCTGCTCTCTGCCACGTGAGGCTACAATGAGAAGATGGCCATCTGCAAACCAGGGAGAGGGCCCTTACAGATGCTAGATCTGCCAGTGCCTTGATCTTGGACTCCCCAGCCTGCAGAACTGTGAGAAATAAATATCTGTTGTTTAAACCACCCAGTCTCTGGTATTTTACAGCAGCCTGAATAGACTAAGACAATGCATATAAAGGGCCATAAGTGGTCTAGAACTGAGACTTAATTGAGTATAATATGTGAAATGTGTAATTGTCTCAAAAAACTATTTATATCCAGTGACATACAGAGGGATCAAAGAACCTTTTGGAAGCAACAATAATAACCTGTCTTTTGCCATGACTTTCAAGGAAGTTCAGGTGTGTGTGGGCATGTTACGATAATGAGGGTAAAGGACAATGGAATTCAGGTTTCGTGTAGAAACAGGGGGGATGCTGAGGGTCTGAGGAAGTTATGATTTCAGATATATAAGAGAGAATGTTACATAGACTTGAAACCAACCCTATCCAGCCAGGAGTGTTTCTTGGAGGAAGCCCGTGTCTTTTTACTTCAAAAGATTCTACCAAGCTCTCAAGACTCCAGAAAATGGGAGATCTACAAGGATCTGTACTTAGCATAGCAGAAGCCAGTGTGGCACAGTTAGGACAGCACAAGTGACAGTTCAGAACCAGAGGCCAGCAGAGGTGAGGAATGATGGGGGTCTTCTGATAAACTGAGGTCACTTGTTGCCTGCTAATCACAGATCATGTATTAGTCTTTGCCTAGTAACCTCAGGGATGGCTTTGTGGGGCTGGAGATGTTTGTATCTTTAATCTGAGGGCTCTAAATCTATGTTCGTTCTGTTGGGTCTGCATTCTTCTGTATACCATGGTGGTGATGGCTGGGGGTTGAGAGGTGGTAGCATGGGGTATAAATCTTGGTTGGAAGAAACATTTGCAAATTGAAGTTGAAGTTGAAAATGCATCTACTATTTGCCTAACCAGATGGTACTTCCTGTGTAACCCCTCTAAACACTCCCTACTTGCAGTGGCTTAGGAATAGTTTAGGAGTATTTCTGTTTAACCATTTCATGTCTGATATCATATGGGTTACATTTGCTCTAAACTGTGTCTCTTCAGACTGGTATGTCTTTGTCACACAGAGTCTGATCACCTCCGAGGACTTTGGAGACAGTTTTGAAAATTCGTTTCTAACCAGGTGACCATCTTGTGGTGCTTATACAGGTTTGATATTTTCGATCAAGCTACAAAGAACTACTAGTTCCAAGGGAGCTTATCAAATTATAGAAAATTACTAGTTCCAAAGGATGTTATATGGTGCTCCCTGTAAGTTTGTGAATCACTTGGTTAAATGATGTAAAACAAGTTTCTTTATTGCACTATTTTTCAGGGTCTTTAATATGCTAATGTACATTGGAAAAAAAGAGAAGATGATATAATATTAGACATTTCACTAATTTATTTGAATATTTTTCACAAAATACTTATTAGCATCTTTTTTCTCACATAATTCTAGTTAATAACTTTCAGGATAATACTGTTCTAAGAAATAAAGTTTGAGAAATATTGTTTTACAGAAATTAAAAACATTAGCCTGGCCTTTTGAATTTCTATCAACCCCTGGCAGAGCTGAGCTATTATTTCTAGGTGATTCCAGCTTCATTAACAAGATTATATTAGCCAAATTACCTCTCTGAGCCATTGAGGGACAATCTGTCACCTCCTCTCCTAAACTTCCAAATTATTATCTTGGGAATTAACATCTAGTTCACTAAAAGAAAAACGAATTCTCCGCAGTGGAAGAACTCCAATTGCTTGGTTTATAGTCATGGTTGTACAGTTTTCCTATTTTTATTAATTGTTTTAAAAAATTTGCTAAAACAAGAGTAATTTGCCTAGTTTTACTGTTGAGTTTTAGAAATTTGTTTTATTATAATTTGGTATAGTAAATAGTCATTTTCCAGAAGGATGATTGTCAGAATCAGATCTCTTTCTTAGCCAAAAATAGGAGCAGCCCAGACTACTCTTTCTCCTGCTTAAGATGGCATAATTTATCAACAAAGGGCCTTTGAATGTGATGTTCCCAGATGGAGGCTTTCAGTAGAGCTTGAACTTGCTGGTTCTTTAAAGTTCTTCTAGGAGTGAGAAATAGCTCAAATCACGAGTCTCTAGGTGGCACAGAATCTTACAATCCCCAGGTACTCGTGGTTGGGGGACAGGTGTCTATAAGGACTGTGGATAATGTAATATGTGATACAAAGGAAGGGCAAAAAATTAGCATGCACTTTCTGATGGGTTAAAAGAAAAGCCCTGCGTGGATGTATATTTTTAAAATGGTGTACGTGACCTCAAATTGTGGGTCTACAAACTGTTTTACCTTTACCTATCTAGCAAGTAATCATTTTGTAGACACAAAGCAATATGACGCCATTTTTTTCAAGGTATCTTTAAAACCAAATATTTGATAATCCATCTAAATATTTGAAAAGTATTTAATTAATTGTTTACTTTTATGAAATGACACTGGGTAATAAGATATTGTATTAGTCAAAATGGTCTAGGTTTTCTATGTTAACAAATACCTCCAAAACCTCAAAGGTATAGCCTAAAGATTTATTTTTCATCCACACTACATTGATAGCATAAACAGGTTCATCAATGGGTAAACTACAAATCTGATCCCCATAATCTTGACTCTGGGGTCAGGCGGGTGCAGTAAACTTTACCTGGATCATTAGTAGCTTTGTGACAGAGGGGGGAAAAGACAGTAAGCCATATGCTGGCTCCTATAGCTTCTGTCCAGGAGTGACACAAATCACTTTGGCACATTTTGTTGGCTGAAAAGAAATCACAAGACCAAACCTGACATCAATGGGGGTGGGAAAGTATAATCTTTGCCCAAACAGGAGCAGTGAATATTTTTGAACAAGAATGCAGTTTACCGTGGAGATCCTGACTTTGTGTTAAAGGGGTGCAGGCTATGGGGAACAGGGGAGGATAGACTCAATGAACCCATTGCTATGCTAGAAGTTGGGTGCCAACTCTAGTCTAGATGCTCTTGGGTCCAGCAGCTCATTTTTTTATCTTACTTTTTCAATACACACCAATCCCCTCAATGCTTGAGTGTCCCAGCTCCTGAAGGTAGGTTTCGAAGTATTCTGGTTCAGTCTAGGCAGATCTTACAGCGTAATCTTTGCTTTGGAGGTTGTCTGGACTCCAGAAAAAGTGTGCAGCTTTGAAATGGCTATAAAGCTAACCTTGAAGTGCCAGAGCATTCAGATGTCAGTGCCATCTTCTTGCCAGCATGGCAAGAACCTTTTGCCGTGGCTCCTCCTCTAAATATGCATGCTAAAGAAATCCTGGGTATGAGTGTGTGTATGTCTATGGGGAGATAAAGACCTAACACCTACACTACTCTTTCTAAAGAGCCAGAGGAGCCCTCACTGAAATACAAACTTAGTAGGCACCCCACAATTCCCGAGCTTATGAGAGGAGAAGGGAGGGTGAGTAAATTTGACTTTTTTTCATCCAGAACCATTATTTTATCCAGAGTAACTCCATTTTTACTGCTTACATAATTGGGAAGCCTCACATGATTGAGTTTGTGAATAGAAATCTATTGAAACCACAGTGTTATGGAGCATGAAGGCAGGTGCTTAAATCAGTTAAATATAGAAATAAAATTTAAGGAAATTTCTACTTGTAAAAGCCTTTAGAGCAGCTGGGAGTGGTGGCTTATGTCTGTGATCCCAGCATTTTGGGAGGCTGAGGTGGGAAGATTGCTTGAACTTGGGAGTTTTAAACCAGTCTGGGCAACATAGTGAGACCTTGTCTGTACTAAAAATTTTTTTAAATTAGCTGGATGTGGTGACTGGTGCCTGCAGTCTCAGCTACTGGGGAGGCTTAGGCAGAGGGATCACTTGATCCAAGGAGATTGAAGCTGCAGTGATTGCGCCACTGAATCCCAGACTGGGCAACAGAGTGAGACCAGGTCAATCACTCAATCAATCAATCAATGCCTTTAGAGCCTCTTTTATTAAAAGGAGATGATATGTATTTTCTTTTTTTAATTGAAATTTTATTTTACTTCAAGTTCTGGGATACATGTGCAGAACGTGCAGGTTTGTTACATAGGTATACATGTGCCATGGTGGCTTGCTGCACCTATCAACCCGTCATCTAGGTTTTAAGCCCCACATGCATTAGGTGTTTGTCCTAATGCTCTCCCTCTCCTTGGCCCCCACCCCTCAACAGGCCCCAGTGTGTATTGTTCCCCTCCCTGTGTCCATGTGTTTTCATTGTTCGACTCCCACTTATGAGTGAGAACAGGTGGTGTTTGGTTTTCTGTGTTAGTTTGCTTAGGATGATGCTTCCAGCTTCATCCATGTCCCTGCAAAGGACATGATCTCATTCTTTTTTATGGCTGCATAGTATTCCATAGGGTATATTTTCTTTATCTAGTCTATCATTGATGGGCATTTGGGTTGGTTCCATGTCTTTGCTATTGTAAATAGTGCTGCAATTAACATATGTGTGCATGTGTCTTTATGGTAGAATAATTTATATTCCTTTTGGTATATACCCAGTAAGGGGATTGCTGGGTCAAATGGTATTTCTGGTTCTAGATCCTTGAGGAATCACCACACTGTCTTCCCCAATGGTTGAACTAATTTACATTCCCATCAACAGTGTAAAAGCATTTCTATTTAAGGAGATGATATATATTTTCACTCACATATTTAATCTTTCAGTTTAAACCCGTTTCCTCTCAACCTGTCATTGGCAGTGACCTGGAAAAGCATTTGTGTGTCTGTGTCAAAAACAGTATGGATTTTATCCTTTTTGCTCTTCTCTCAACTCTGCAACCACTTCTTTTGGGACTTTTAAGTTGTACTATGTATTTTTATTTTAAAACAATAAAAAAATTACAGAAAATTTGTAAGTCCATTTCAAAGAATATTTTTTCCTGAAGCAGTTAAGAATAAGCTAGTAACCTAACACCTCATCACTCCTGTTTCTTTAATTTCCTACAAACAAGAAGTCTCTTACATAACCACAATATAATCATTATATTAAATTGAAAATGCTGTCATAACAAAGTATCACAGACTGGGTGGCTTAAACAACAGAAATTTATTTTGCTCACAGTTCTGGAGGCTGGAAGTCCAAGATCAATGTGTTGGCAGCTTTGGTTTCTTCTGAGGTCTCTCTCCTTGGCTGGCAGATGACTGCCTTCTCACCACGTCCTCACATGGCACTCCTCATATCTCTCTCTCTCTGTGTCCAAATTTCCTACTTTTATAAGGATACCAGTCAGACTGGATTAGGGCCCACCCAATGGCCTCATTTTTTTTTTGAGACGGAGTCTCATCCTGTTGCCCAGGCTGGAGTGCAATGGCACAATCTTGGTTCACTGCAAGCTCCGCCTTCCAGGTTCAAATGATTCTCTTGCCTCAGCCTCCCAAGTAGCTGGGATTACAGGTGTCTGCCACCACGCCCAGCTAATTTTTGTATTTTTGGTAGAGACAGGGTTTCACCATGTTGGCTAGGCTGGTCTCAAATCCCTGACCTCGTGATCTGCCCACCTCGGCCTCCTAAAGTATTGAGTTTACAGGTGTGAGCCACTGTGACTGCCCACTCAGTCACTTCTTTAAATGGCTTATCTCCAAAAACAGTCACTTCTGAGGTGCTGGCTTTGACATGTGAATTTGGGGAGAAGGATACGATTCAGCCATAACAACCATCAGTTAACATGAATGAAGTTAACATGAATGAAGTATGACCATCTTATCTTCAGACTCCACTCACCAAACGTCCTAATAATGTCCTTTATAGCAAAATAATCCAATTTGGAATCATAGGTTGCATTCAGTATCATGTCTCTTTAGACTCATTCCCTCTGGAGCACTTCCTTAGTTTTTTTTTTTTTTTAAACTTTCACAGCTTTGCTATTTTTGAAGTTACGAGTCATTGTTTTTGGAGAATGTTCCTGAATTTAGGTTTGTCTCATGTTTTCTCATGATTAGATTCTGATTATGCATATTCTGCAGTAACATCACAGAAGTGATGCAGGCTTTTTCTCATTGCATCCTCACACATGGCACCAATTCTGATCAGTTCCATTACTGATGATGTTCACTTTCGTCGCTTGATTAAAGTAGTTTCTGCCACATCTTATTCTTTTTTCCTCTGTAATTAGCAAATATTTTGTAGGACATTGTTGTGAAATTGTAAAAATATGTAAATATTATACTTTCAATTTTCTTGCATATTTATTTATAACTCGATTTTCTCAGGGTTTCCTAATTCAGTGCATTTTAATTCATTCTTACCATTTAGTATTTTAATGACCCAATTGTCTTAGACTTGACCAGTGGGAACCCCTTCAGGATAATTTCTGGATTCTTTTGAAATATCTCATTCATTCTGTGAGCATTTTCTTGTTTTCTGGCACAAGATGTTCCCAGCTCATTTCATGTTTTCCCTGCCCTGGCCCTGGAATTAGCCACTTTTCCAAGGAGCTCTCATTTCTTTCAGTGAAGAATAGTATTTAGATCTGAGTGCTAGTATGGTCCTTGCTACTGGGATAGCAATATCAGTAGACAGAGCTAGAGAATATAAGTGTGTATGTGAATACATACATATATACACACATTTATAAATATATATATATATATATTTCTGTATGAAAACACAGACATACTCACATACACATAAAATTATGAGTTCACCTTGATACGTTCCAATCCAACACCACAGGCCTCATGCTCGTTCCCTCTCTTTTCATAATGGTAGTTCCCTTTTCTGACAGGGAGACACCTGGTACCCACTGTGCTTAATGTATTTTTTATTTGATCAGTTCTCCCAAAAGTCTGCCTCACCCTTCATTGGGCAGGTTCCCTCATCACCCAGTTCTGGCTCTGACACCCCACACTGGGTCCTTCCTGACATGTATACCTTCCTCATCCTCCTTGGGCTCTGATGCCTGCTGTGGACCACTGTGCCTCCTGTCCCCATCCTGGTCGGGACACCTATGTTATTCTGTCCCACCTAATGGCTTTAGAACTAAATTTCTACGGAAGGGAAAGGAAGGAAAGGGGAAGTGGAAAATCATGGGTCTGGAATCACCTTAAACCTATGCAAACCATAGAATCATATCTACAGTATTGTTAAGCATGTGAAAGTACCACATACCCCAGAAAGAATATATAGGGGTTTTTTTTTTTTTGATTGAACTAATTGCACATGTTACCATGTTCTTTTTGTCACATATTCATAATTAATGCTAGCTTCTGAGTTTGACTCTCAAATGAGAAGAGATATACACCTGCTGGACAATGTCGGTTACCTAGAAAGTACCCAAGAAGGGAAGTGCACTAGGAGTTGTCCCATCTTGTGTCTGTGTGGGAAACCACTCTGGTTCTTTTAAGCAAGCAGTAACTCAAAGGACAAGTATATACCATATGGCTAGGACCTGTGGGCACTGCTATCTTGGATTTGTAGAATTCTTTCTTAAATACTGTATTCTGGGGAATGCTCATATAATGCAAATGGGCTAGTTATACATGACAGCTACAGAAGAAACAAAATAAATAATAGATCAGAAACGAATGTTATTTGCTGTTCACAATTTTTCAAAACGTGGCATTTGCCTATACATTTATTAATGTGCATGTGTGGATAAATGTATATGTAGTGGAATCCATTACAAGGTAATGTTACCTGACAGTCACACTGGGCCTTATTGAATCAGATATTTTACTGTATTGAATTACAATTTAGGGAGCATATTTTAACAGCAGTATTCTAAATCCATCTATTTTAATGGTATCTCCCCGTAACAATATAAATACCATCAAGTATTAGTCTTTATCCTGTATAGGAATTTGTCATCTGAACAGATTAACAGTCATCTTTGCTTGTGTGGTTGTTCATTTTAGTATTCTTATGGGAAAATGTACAGATATGATACTCTATATAAAAATAGCACAGCCAGATATCTATACAGAAATTAGCATAAATGACTCTTAATTCTAGAATTTACTTTCATGAAAGAAATGAGATTCATTTCTTTCCAAAAGGACACATTAGATAAGAAATATAAGAAATCCAATTAGTTTCCCATACCCTGCTTTCATTCTCAAACCATTTCATCAGAGCTGCTGCCTTGGTACTACTGCTTGGATTGGGTAGGAGAGCCAAATGTCTAGCAGGCTTACTCAGCCACTCCTAACACTAAGACATGAAATATAACCTGTATTTATAATGCAGTTTGAAAACATTTGCTTAGAATGTGTTTTTCCCCACAAGGACAATTGCATTTAAGTTAAAAACAGCTGATTCTGAAGGGGTGTCTTTTTGTTTGTTTACCGTATCTTACTGGAAAAAAATTTCTGATTTTCTTGAATTCTCTTTATATTCAAGGTAGTTGGAAAAATAACTATTTACTTCCGTTACTTCTATTCCTGCTTTGGAAACTGTTCTTTTACTGTTTTTCTTTTTTTCATTATGCTTTTCACTGCTTTTTGTCCTTCTCCTTCCTTCCCTGTCTGGGTTTTGTTAGTTCATGTCCTCTCTGGATACGGTCAGAGTCATCAGTGATGGAAAATATGACTGCCAGGAAGTCTACCTTCATCTTTAAAACTAAATAACTTGACAGCCTTTTAATTTACACTGGTGTCAGAGATGGCATGGAAAATTTAGGGTTTGTTAACTGATTTCTGACATTTAACTCATTGAACAGTGTAGCAAATGAAATCCAGGAACTTCATATTGGTAAAAAGGCATACTAATTTTTTAATAATACATGTCTTTTAAAGTTTTTCTTTTAAGGAACTATGACTATGACCTTCTAGAAATGAATATTTTTGAGAACTATAAGAATGTGTGTCTAGTCATTGTGACAAATGACTTGTAGACAATTGACCAGTTAGAAAAAGCCTAGAAGCTATGTTATCTATAAATGCAACCTTCAAATTCCAATATTTATGAACAGGTCTCTCACACTTTACCATGATAAATGATGTCACAGGAACTAATTAAAAATGACCAACTTTTAAAATAACTTTCATGTCTACAATTCTTTAGACCCTATGACTCAGGAATCACCTTTCCTTTATATGATGTTTGGTAAACTTCAATGTGTGTGCTGTATTTGATATCCAGGATTAGCTTGTTTCTTTTAAATTGTCTAGGGATGTGTCTAAAACATAAATAGTTTAAAGGTCAATGGAAATTTAAAAATCCAAACATCCAATAGAAAGTATAATGAAATAGCAAATCAGAATTAATCTTCTCTTATTTTTCATCCACATTTACTTTGGAACATAAACCAGCTTTCTAGGTTAATAGATACTTATGAGCTAATATATGTTTGATGTTAACTGTTACACAAATGTATGATCATTTAAAAATTTTTTTAAATCCTTTAAAAATTTTTATAAACAAAACTTTCTTTTTAGAAATCACATCCTTTTTGATAAAAATCATTTTCTTCTTTTCTTTTTTTGAGACAATCTTGGCTCACTGCAGCCTTGACTTCCCAGGCTCAAGCCATCCTCCTATCTCAGCCTCCCAAGCAGTTGAAACTACAAGCATGTCCCACCATGCACAGCTAATTTTGTTTATTTTTTGTAGAGATGAGGTCTCTACTCACTGTGTTTCCTGGACTAGTCTCCAACTTCTGGGCTCAAGCACTCTTCCTGCCTCAGCCTCCCAATGTGCTGGGATTATAGGTGTGAGCCACCATGCCTGACTGATAAGCAGCATTTAATATATATTAATATAATATATATAATTAATACATTAATACAGTATAGCCTGTTCACAGAAGGCTGAATGATTATATAGCCCAGTTATGGCTACCATTTATTGAACATTTATGACACATTAGGCTCTTTCATATAGCTCGTTTAATTCTCATGTCAACTCTACAGGTAAATAACATTATGTTTCTTTTATGGATAAGGAAACTGAGGCTCAGTGAGCTTAAGTAATTTTTCCATGATCCACAGATAGAAAATGACAGAGCGATATAGAAACTTAAGTCTCGCATTTGAAAAATCCATAAAAACCCTACCATTATACCACATACGCTGGAATAAGTTACAATGCAATTTCACATGTATTTATCTCTTAAACCTGCTCTCACTGTTTACGTTCTGAAATCTGAACTATGGTTCCTAGGCTCATGCTTTCACTTTTCTCTATATTCAGTAAGTATTGTAGAAAATTATGTAGAAGTGTTTCTATTGAACATAGTAGCCCTCCAATAAATACACTTAGCCCTCCAGATCCACCGGTTCCTATCCAACTGTGTGGATGCAACCAACTGCAGATTTTACAAATATTTTAAATATTTTTGAAATATTTAAAAAATCCAGAAAGGTTCAAAAAGCGAAATTTGAATCTGCCATATGCCAAGCACTATGTTGATTCCTTGTGAATGAAGTGATATATAGGCATTGTATTATGTATTAAATGTAATTTAGAGATGATTTAGAGTATACAGGAAGATGTACATAGGGTATATGCAAATACTACCCCATTTAATCTAAGGGATGTGAGCATCTGTGGATTTTGGTATTCGAGGGGGATCCTGGAACCAATTCCCCATGGATACCTAGGGACGACTGCATTTACAGACTGAGTGCAGAATTGATCCTAGAACAATATCATTTTTGTCTTTTTAAATGCACCTTAATAAACACTGATCTGTGGAACATTGCATGTTGATGGAGACTGGACAGTTCTGGATCCCAGATCTCTACAGCAGCATACAAAAAATAAGGCATTCATTGCTGATGCTGAAACAACTTCTCCTCCCTGTGGACTAGCTCTTAAGCCACAATGACATTTTACAAATACAATATTATTCAGCCAATCATTTCCCAAGATGTGTAGAAATCTGAATGCAGACCATGTTTGTGTAAGTCTCAGTACAGTTTTATGTCTGAAAAGTGAATTCAGTGACAATTATTACAAATGTCTCAGCCTCCTTTTGAAAGGCATCTCACTGAGGTCAAGAATTTAGAAACTAACTTTTTGTTCCTTTGGTTTCTGTCATGACAACTTGAGGCTAAATATATTTGTACTATGCAAACATTTGAAACAGCAGCTAGGTACTACATGTTTTAATGTAATTTTTATCTATGATATGCTGTGAAAATATTTCTAAGAAAACACCTAACTGCTGTTTGGAAACTTCTCCATTATATCAATTGTATTGAGACACTGAATAATAAGTACACTTTTTACTCCTCATTGGAATTTCTTTCATTTTTTTACTTAGTTTTCTCATTTTTCCTAAAAGAGATGTGCTTGTCACACAAAGTAATTATTAAGCATTGTGAGATTTGTGCTTCAATTGGAGATAAAAAATAAGATGCAAATGAGATGAAAATAAGATTAAAACATTACCTCTTTGATCTCCATGGATTGAAATCAAAATGTCTGTTTACCTCAAGTACCCATCACATCATCTTTTCCTTTCTGCACGACCACAGTGGTAGAGGACAAAGCTCGCTCTCCTGGCACCATGGAGCCCAGAAAATTGCTCTCTTTCTCTTGTTTGTATTTCTGTACTCTGCACTAGGTGCTACCAGAGGTTGGCAGCAAGCATGTTAGAAATGAGACTAATGCTTTCTATTTCAAGTGGGTGATGGAGGATCCTAGCGGTAAAAGCTGCCCTTGAAGAGCCCACTTCATCTTGTAACAAGACTTTGCAGCCCGTCCTGCTGGAATCTAGGTTACCTTTGGAAACCCAGTTTGTTACTTAGAGATGTGAGAAGTCTTGATTGACCTGTCCTCCCTCTATGGCTAATAGAACTGTCAGCTCTCCTGTCACTCGGCCATCTCCAGCCCTGGAATATAATAAAGACCTTGAAGGTAATACAGGAAGTGGAGCATCCCAAGGGTATAGCCTTCTCAAAAATAAGGCTGCTTGTTGAACCCAATATTCTACTTCAAATGTTTGAATTCATAGCAAAGGGGAGTGAACTTGAAATAGCCTTGCTTTTGAAATCAGTATAATTTCCTTTTCCATTTTAGCATGTGCATATCACATCAATCTATGAATGTCCCAAATGTAGCAATGAAAAGTCGAGCCTGGCAAGGTGAGAAAAGATAACTCAGAGGAGGCCATGATTTGTGTGTGTGTTTGTTGGGGATATGAGCAGGTAATAGTGGTTAGTTGTAAGGGGTGCTTTGTTTGAAGGAAAGCAAAAACCCAGATTTTAGTAAATGACTATTAAATTCTATTCCATTTATTGAACCAGGCAATATACATTGAGCTCTTGACCTTGACTGGTATCATTCCCTCTGCTGAAGTTAGAGACAGAAGATCCCCTGACAGAGATGATTAATATTCACAAAACATTCATGTTCTCTCCTTAACATTTACATCAAGTGTCCCTTGCAGTGATGTTTGAACCATGAGACTAAGTTCTCATCAACGGAAGCTGAGCAGAGATAATAAACCATTTCCAGTCCTGACTGCTGAAAACATCTCAAGTGACTGTCCAGGTCTCTCTTCCCTTGCCTTTTGACCTTGGAAGCCACAAGTTCCAGATGGCATCACTACAAGGGAGGAGCAACCTGGATTCCTGGATTTCTGCTTAGAAGAGGACTGCCCTGGAGAGTTACCCAGTTACACTATGAATAAGTGAAGATAAACTTTTATTTTATTAAGCTGATGGGATTTCAGGGTTTGTTATCACATAGCATAGATTATCCCAGGAGTTCTCAAAATGTGGTTCCCAGACAGCAGCATCAGCATCTCCTGGGAATTTGTTAGATATGCATATTCTTGAGCTCACTTGAGGTCTAGTAAATCAGAAACTCTGAGGGTAGGACCCAGCGATCTGTGTTTTAGCAGGCCCTGCAGGTGATTCTGATACACTCTAAAGCTTTGAGAACCATGGTCTAAACTACCTCATCAATATGGCAGAATCCTTGATCTCAGGGACCTCATGGTCTAATAGGCAGAGGCCCTTGTATCTTAACCTCCTCTCAATTTTCCCAAGGCCCTCTTGCCTTCGCTGAAACCAGCCCATCTCCTGAGGACAGGACATTTCTTATAGCTATCTCAAAGTAGTGCTATTTATTCTTTTCCTACTCATGCCAAACCTGTGGTTGGTGATGAAACAAACTGTTGTTATCTTTGCTTCTTCCAACTTAGCACTCCCTTACCCTTTTATAAGAAAAAGTCTCTTGAAACTCATGCCATTCAGCTCTATCATTCTTTTTATTTCCTGGTTTGTGTCATCTGGCAGCCTCTGGGTGTCCATTTATTAATGACTGTGGCACGTCGATCACAGTCTTCACCTCCACCATCAGTATGAATCATTTCTATGCACATTTATACTTGTTTAAATCTCTCTTAGATAAAATAAATTCCTGAACCTCACATAACCCTCCTAAGTTTTTGTCCTGTTTCTCCTCTCCCTATTCACAACCAAATTTCTTGAAAGAGTTGTCTGTAATCATTGTCTCCATTTTTTTTCACTCCTCTCAAATCCATTGCAGTCTAACTTATGCCCTTAACAATCTACCAAAATACTATTTGTGAACATCACCAATGTCTTCAATGTAGCTGAATTCAATGGATAATATCAGAGCTCAATTACCTGATCTGATTCTGATAACCACACCTTTCTATATGAGGTAATCTCTTCTCTCAACTTTTCTTATACACTTTTTTGTTACTGTAAATTTTCTGACCAGTTCTTCTGTGTCCTTCATGCATGCCCATCTTCCTCAAAGCATAGTCCTTGCTCCCCACCTCCTGTTTTACCTCATGCTGTATTCCTCCCCTAAGGAATATCAGCCCAAACTGTATTTCAATTACCATGGATGCCCAGATGACTGACAAATGTATATTTTCATTCAAGACCTCCTGTCTAAATTCAATCCCATACGTCCAACTGTGCCCTCACTTCTCTTGATATCTCAAGCATATCTTAAACTCAACATGTCCAGCCCAGAACTTAGAATTTTGCCATGTAACACTCAGTACTCCTTATCTCAGTAAAGGATATTCTCATCAGTCTATTTCTATTAGCCAGAAACCCATGAGTTGTTCTTGAAGCTGACTTCTCCCTTACTCTTCGTATCCAACATATCACCAATTCCTGTTAATGTGAACATTTGAGTATCTCTCAAATGTTCCTGTTTTTAACCTTTCCACCAGCATCATTCTTGTCCAAGCTATTATTCACTGTTATCTGGACCACTACATTTGCCCCTTAAGTGACGTATCCACATCTATTCTGCGTCATCTCATTCTTTTTTTCTAAAAATCTTCCAGTAGCATCACATTGTTCTCAGAATAAAGAAGAAAATGTTTATTATCCTATGACACGTCTTATATATTAGTCCTTCTTTCCTCTTACACCTCACTTCACACTCTTCCTTTTGGTCTCTTTCTAATTTTTAGCTGTGTGACCTGTTGCAAGTTATTTAACTTCACTGATTTTCAGATATCTGTAAAATGGTGACATTAATGTCAATTTAATTGGGCTTGGTATCTGAAACACAGCATATCATAAATGGTAGGAGGGGTTCTAGTAATTATTAAAGATTTGCAGCAATTCTAATTCTGAGTTTAGATCCCTGATCAAATGGATTGTTCAATACAGATCACAAAATACTATGCTACAAGTCATCTGTCTTCAATGTTTTAGCAGGACCATTTGTGATGAGAAATATAACTCCTGAGGAATTCTGGGTGGATCCTTGGGATGTGTTATTCCTCCCAGTCCTGAAATGCTGCACCAGACAAGTCACACACATCCTTAAGGATTCTTTGTTGTAAATTCTCTTGGTTGAATTAGCTGAGTTGAAGATTTCTTAGCTCAGCAGTTCTTCTGGGTTTCAGTTTGGGCCTGCCGTCAATGATTCACGAAGAAAACATTTAAGTTAGGTTTAGATCATAAAAAGGCAATGTGGATGCTTCACATAGTAGGTGTAATTAGATCAATTACATGAAGTCTCAAGGTAATTATAAATGGAATATGTATATATTTAAGTTCTGGGGTACATGTACAGAATGTGCAGGTTTGTTATATAGGTATACATGTGCCGTGGTGGTTTGCCGCACCCATCAACCCATTATCTACATTAGGTATTTCTTCTAAAGCTATCCCTCTTCCAGCCCCCCACCCCCTGGCAGGCCCTGGTGTGTGATGCCCCTGCCCCCGTATCCATGTGTTCTCATTGTTCAATTCCCACTTGCAAGTGAGAACATGTGGTATTTGGTTTTCTGTTCTTGTGATAGTTTGCTGAAAATGATGGTTTCCAGCTTCATCCATGTCTCTGCAAAGGACATGAACTCATCCTTTTTTATGGCTGCATAGTATTCCATGGTGTATATGTGCCTCATTTTCTTTATCCAGTCTATCATGGATGGGCATTTGGGTTGGTTTCAAGTCTTTGCTATTGTGAACAATGCCGCAATAAACATGCGTGTGCATGTGTCTTTATAGCAGAATGATTTATAATACTTTGGTATTAACCCAGTAATGGGATTGCTGGGTCAAATGGTATTTCTAGTTCTAGATCCTTGAGGAATCGCCACACTGTCTTCCACAATGGTTGAACTAATTTACACTCACACCAACAGTGTAAAAGCATTCCTATTTCTCCACATCCTCTCCAGCATCTGTTGTTTCCTGACTTTTTAACGATCACCATTCTAACTGGCGTGAGATGGTATCTAATTGTGGTTTTGATTTGCATTTCTCCAATGATCAGTGATGATGAACTTTTTTTTCATATGTTTGTTGGCTGCATATCCTTTGCCAACCTTTTGATGGGGTTGTTTGATTTTTTTCTTGTAAATTTGTTTGAGTTCTTTGTAGATTCTGGATATTAGCCCTTTGTCAGATGGATAGATTGCAAAAATTTTCTCCCATTCTCTAGGTTGCCTGTTCACTCTGATGATAGTTTGTTTTACTGTGGAGAAGCTCTTTAGTTTAATTAGATCCTATTTGTCAATTTTGGCTTTAGTTGCCATTGCTTTTGGTGTTATAGTCATGAAGTCTTTGCCCATGCCTGTGTCCTGAATGATATTGCCTAGATTTTCTTCTATGGTTTTTATGGTTTTAGGTCTTATGTTTAAATCTTTAATCCATCTTGCATTAATTTTTGTATAAGGTGTAAGGAAGGGATCCAGTTTCAGCTTTCTGCATTTGTCTCACCAGTTTTCCCAACACCATTTATTAAATAGGGAATCCTTTCCCCATTTCTTGTTTTTGTCAAGTTTGTCAATGATCAGATGGTTGTAGATATGTGTTTCTGAGGCCTCTGTTCTGTTCCATTGATCTGTATATCTGTTTTGGTACCAATACCATGCTGTTTTGGTTACTGTAGCCTTGTAGTATAGTTTGAAGTCAGGTAGCGTGATGCCTCCAGCTTTGTTAATTTTGCTTAGGATTGTCTTTGCTATGTGGGTTCTTTAATTTCATGTTGCTCAAATTGTTTCCAGCTTGAGAAAATGTCATGCCTGGATCTTTAGGTCCATTATTTATCTAACATCTGTCCCATGTTAACCTTTTGGATGATACTTATTTGGAAAAACTAACTGAAATATATTGTCTTAAAGGACCATTGAATATGGGATGCCAAATGAAGCCTATGTGTTTGTTCTTTAAAATATTTTTCTTCCCTTTTATCCTCTAACAATATAAATGTAGGAAAGAATTAGAATAGACCTATTAAGTATCATCATGCAAAGTTAAGAAGAATTAATAGGCCACACAGTTCCAGCATGATGATTCTAGTCACCCTGGTGATGTGCATCTAACAGATTTTTCAGGGTCACATGTAATCTACCTGGGTACTTCCATGTGTGAGCAAGATGCCATTAGGATTTTCATGACATGGACTGGTTCCTTCATTGACTTAGTGTAATAACTGGTCTTTTTGACTATATAAATTATTATTATTTTTGTTCTGAAAGAAGCAAGTCAAAATCATGTTAAAATCTATGAAAACATTATCATTTGCCAAAACAGCTGTGACAATAATGAAACACCTTCATTTATTTACCAATGGAACTATAAACTGAAAAGACCTTAGTGAGTAAGGATGAATATAATGTCCTTATATATGAGTTCCTGACACAACAAAATGGGTACAACACAGTGAAATGTGAAATAACATTATTTTATTACTCACTATGATCCACCCAGCTCTATTATATGAATAAATGAACCACAGAAAATTGACAGGGCAGGAAAGCCTAGTGGGTTTGCTTAATAAAAAGACAAAGTGAAAACTATGAAGGTCCAGGTAGAGTATTTTGGGGGAAACGTCCTATTAAAGATACTCATGGAGCCTGCCAGGGGGCCCTCAATGTTCAGATAGTCTAAGAATCACTTTGGTAACTAGTGACTGTCTTGTCAATAGAAATACTTCTTCCCCATTGGTAGGCAGTAAGTAATCTTTTTCATAGATTAGCGAACTTCCATTAAATTCTACAAGTACTTATTGACCAACTATCATGTATGTATTTAGTATTGTGTCAGGGACTGAGAACACTAGAATTTAGTATTGTAAGGCTAATAGCAGCTAAATAGGGAGATGTAACATCTGATGACCAAATAGTTAAGAGTCAAAAGCTGTGAATTATTTTCTAAATTAATGGTATACATGTTATACATGCTTTAAGAATTACAAGGGGGATGAGAATGCCATGAGATGCAAAATATTGAGGTCGGTTTCATGTATGACGTGAAGTTTGAACTCTGTCTTGACTGTCTTGGAGAACAGATAGAATTTTGAATGGGAGGAGAGGAATGGAAGTGACTATTCTTTGATAGAGACCAGCTTGAATAAAGTCACAATGATTAGGTAGACTAAACCTGAATTTCCAAGACATGAACATAACCACCTGGTTGTGGTGAAGGACTCACGTTTAGAAGAGTGAGAGAAAAAGTTTTTGAAAGATTTATTCAAGATTGCTTCACTAGTAACTGCAAAACGAAGACAGAGCCTGGTTCTCAGTTTTGTTACTCATGCTTTCTTGCTTTAACATGTAATCTTCCTCTTTTTTCTCTCCACACATAATTCATCTGTCCCCCAAATCCACTTCAAATCCGTTTATATTTTCTACACATCTTCATATTATATTGTGTATACCGAAGCTTATTAGCACATGTACTTGATATGAATTCTTATCCAAGCACTGAATACAGTTTGCCCCTACTGAATGCAAAAGTTAGTTACTTTTAGCTGCTTCTTACGTATTAGAAGTATTTTTTTTTTTTTTTTTTTTTTTAGGAAAAGAATTATTTGTATGACATATTGTCTGGATACCTGACTTGAAGCAAGTATGAAGGTCTTACATAGGTGATTATACCACATACACTGGGTTTTGTACACAGAAGATGCTCAATTTCTGAATACATAAATATATGAATAAATATGTATAGGCTTCCTTACCAACTTTAATCCTTCTAGAATGATTGGCATGTGTTGTTGTGAGTTTAGAGATTTCATAGTGAATAATGAGAGGATTTTAACTTATGCAACAAACCAGAGAGAGAACTTCCTAGATTACTTCATAGACAACTTGGCTCCTTACAAGTACAATCAGAAGTAACTTTTATAAAAATTTTCAATGAAATATAGTCAAATTATTAAAAAGTTATATTTTACTAGTCATAAATTAGAACAGAAGTCTACATCTATTATTTGTTAAACTGTCTCAGTCCACCTCTGGATGTGGCTTGGAATCATTTCCATGTGGCTTTTTCTTTTTTTTTTTTTGATGGAGTCTCACTCTGTTGCCCAGGCTGGAGTGCAGTGGTGTGATCTTGGCTGACTGCAACCTCTATCTGCCGGGTTTAAGCAATTCTCCTGCCTCAGCCTCCTGAGTAGCTGGGACTACAGGTGCGTGCCACCATGCCCAGCTAATTTTTTGTATTTTTGGTAGAAACGGGGTTTCACCATGCTGACCAGGCTGGTCTCAAACTCCTGACCTTGTAATCCACCAGCCTTGGCCTCCCAAAATGCTGGGATTACAGGCATTAACCACCGTGCCCGGGCAATAATGTGGCTTTTCTATAATAACTGATTGAAATTTCCTGTTTCTTTGGACTTCAGGAAGCTTGGGGTCAAATTTACAACCCAATTATAATTGTTCATGCTGTACCTTTGTGTTTGATTGGAGTTTTAGAATGCATTTGTCATATTGTGTGTGTTTTTGCAAAAAATGCCTCCAATTCTCTGTTAAGAGTGATAAGATAAAAAGGAGTAAACATTTTCAAAACACATAGCCTGTTCCAGGCACTGTGTTAGATATTGCAGATGTAAATCAAAACTTGATTAACAAATCGTAGAAAAGAATATTGAAGCCTAATAAAAATTGGTAAAATTTCTCCATTCCCTGAAGTTATGTCAGTTCAAAGGCAGATAGATGGAACCATAAATTTTCATTGGATGTTGAAGTAGAAAGGACTAAAGAGGGTATTTAATACAGTGTTTCCCAGATGTGTTACATAGGGCACTACTGCAGAAGATAGTAGTCATTTTGGGCGACAGAGCGAGACTCTGTCTCAAAAAAAGAAGAAAGGAAAGCATAAATATAAACCCTTTCTGTGGTCAAATAATGGCAGTGCAGGCAGGGCGCAGGCTCATGCCTATAATCCCAGCACTCTGTGAAGCCAAGGTGGGCTGATCACTTGAGGTCAGGAGTTTGAGAACAGCCTGGCCAACATGGTGAAACCCTATCTCTACTAAAAATACAAAAATTAGTCAAGTGTGGTGGTGTGTGCCTGTAGTCCCAGCTACTCAGGAGGCTGAGGCAGGAGAATCTCTTGAACCCAGGAGGCAGAGGTTGAAATGAGCAGAGAGTGCACCACTGCACTCCAGTCTGTGTAACAGAGCAAGATTCCATCTCAAATAATAATAATAATAATAATAATAATAATAATAATAATAATGGTAGTGCAAAATTAATGGTAGGCAACATGGCTGGTGCCTTGGGAAAAATTAAGGAAGTGGTTTCAAACTACACTGGTTGTCATTGCCACACACTTACAATTTAAAAAAACAAAAGGCAGTTTTACTTAGGATCTTCAATAGAGTAGTATAAATTTGTTTTTTGTTTATACTGTTATTTATACTGTTACTAAATCTTGGCTATTGAGCATACATGTTTTTAATCGTATGTGACTAAGTGGAAAGTATGCATAGAAAACACTTCTACTGCATGTGAGTTATGATGGTTATCTTGAGGAAAAGGACTTGTGGAGTTGAACTAACCATATTTTTCTTGGAACACCATTTTCAGTTGAAAGAATGACTAATGAACAAACTGTTGGTATTAAGACATGACTACTTGGCTAATTTTATTTTTTTAATGAACAAATTGGTTCTGTCACTTTAAGGAAAACTGATAGCATTTGTTGCCAGTGATAAAGTTTGAGCTTGCAAGTGACAATTTGAGTTTTAGAAAATTTGTTTTTGCCACCATGAACTTGATAACTTTCCAATACATAAAGACTTTTCTGATGAGAATGGTGAGGATATTAATGAATGTGTTTTTGATAATACATAATGAAATGCACCAACATTTGGGAGATCTCCATAACTCAGGGAATCAAGATAGTCCTAATGTCATAAAATTATGCCTGGGTAAAAGATCCGTTCAAAGAGTGAGAAAGAACAGTGGATTTTAATGTGACAGAAAATAAAAGTTCATGGATGTGGTTTCTTATTCCACATTGCAGTTAACCTTTCAGAAAGGAACGCTTGTTGAGTTTCGCTGTAGTGTAAAAAGAGGGATAGCCACAATTATCTGGAAGAATATTAAAACACTCTTCCTTTTCTAGATCATAGGTCTTGAGATGCCAGATTTTCTTCATATGCTTTAACTAATGCCACATATCACAACAACTTAAATGCTGAAGCGGATATGACATCCAAGCTGTCTTCTATTAAGGCAGGCTCAAAAAAGATTTTCAAAAAGATTTTTAAAATGCAACTCTTTTCATAATTTCATTTTTTAAAACAAACTTAATTTTTCTAAAGTGTTTATGATAACATGTGAAGCTTTGTTATTTTAAGGTGGACAAATATTTTTAAATTCTCTCAGTTTTAGTTTTTAAAAGAGTATAAGTAGAAATAACCCATATAAACAAAAGCAAATTGGATTCTCAGAAATTTTTAAGAATGAAAAGGAACCATAGGACAAAAAAATTTGGGGACTGCTGTCCTAGAAGAAACCTCCTGAATCATATGCATCTTTATTTGGTCATATGAAAATTAAAATCAGCACCCATATTTCCATCTCAACCAATGTTTAAAAAAAGCCATAAGAAACCTCAGTAGTGTTACAACTACTAAAGCTAGGTCCAAACATTTACGGAGAATGGAAATCCTGAAATATTATTCTTGTATTACTTTACCAAATATACCATGTGTTTATGTATCAAATAAAAATTCTCAGCTGAGTGTGGTGGCTCATGCCTGTAATCACAGGATTTTGGAAGGCCAAGGTGGGGGGATCACCTGAGGTCAGGAGTTCGAGACCAGCCTGGCCAACATGGTGAAACCCCATCTCTACTAAAAACACAAAAAAATTAGCTGGGCGTGATGGTGGGCACCTGTAATCCCAGCTACTAAGAAGGTAGCTTCTCCTACCGAGGAAGGAGAATCGCTTGAACCCAGGAGGTGGAGGTTGCAGTGAGCCAAGATCGCACCATTGCACTCCAGCCTGGGCAATAAGAGTGAAACTCTGCCTCAAAAAAAAATTAAAAAAAAGATACCTGGGCAGGATGGCCAAATAGGAACAGCTCCAGTCTGCAGCTCCCAGTGAGATCAACGCAGAAGGCAGGTGATTTCTGCATTTCCAACTGAAGTACCCGGTTCATCTCACTGGGACTGGTTAGACAGTGGGTGCAGCCCACAGAGGGTGAACAGAAGCAGGGTGGGGTGTTGCCTCACCTGGGAAGCACAAGGGGTCGGGGAACTCCCTCCCCTAGCCAGAGGAAGCCATGAGGGACTATGCCATGAGGGACTGTGCATTACAGCCCAGATACTACGATTTTCCCATGGTCTTCACAATCCACAGACCAGGAGATTCCCTCAGGTGCCTACACCACAATAACCCTGGGTTTCAAACACAAAACTGGGTGGCAATTTGGGCAGACACCGAGCTAGCTGCAGGAGTCTTTTTTCATACCCCAGTGGCACCTGGAATGCCAGCAATACAGAACCATTCCCTCCCCTGGAAAGGGGACTGAAGCCAGGGAGCCAAGTGATCTGGCTCGGCGGGTTCCACCCCCACGGAGCCCAGCAAGCTAAGATCCACTGGCTTGAAATTCTCACTGCTAGCACAGCAGTCTGAAGTTGATCTGGGATGCTCCTGCTTGGTCAGGGGAGGGGTGTCTGCCATTACTGAGACTTGAGTAGGTGATTTTCCCTCACAGTGTAAACAAAGGCACCTGGAAGTTTGGACTGGGTGGAGCCCACCACTGAGTTGCAAAGCCACTATAGCCAGACTACGTCTCTAGATTCCTTCTTTCTGGGCAGGGCACTTCTGAAACAAAGGCAGCAGCCCCAGTCATCGGCTTATAGATAAAACTCCCATCTCCCTGGGACAGAGCACCTGGGGGAAGGGGTGGCTGTGGGCGCAACTTCAGCAGACTTAAACGTTCCTACCTGCCAGCTCTGAAGAGAGCAGCGGATCTCCCAGCACAGTGCTGGAGTTCTGCTAAGGGATAGGCTGCCTCCTCAGGTGGGTCCCTAACACTGGTGCCTCCTAACTGGGAGACACCTCCCAGCAGGGGTTGACAGAGACGTCATACAGGAGAGCTCCAGCTGGCATCTGGCAGGTGCCCCTCTGGGATGAAGCTTCCAGAGGAAGGAGCAGGTAGCAATCTTTACTGTTCTGCAGCCTTCACTCATGATACCCAGGCAAACAGGGTCTGGAGTGAACCCCCAGTAAATTCCAGCAGACCTGCAGAAGAGGGGCCTGTTAGAAGGAAAACCAACAAACAGAAAGCAATAGCATCAACATCAACAAAAAGGATGACCACACAAAAACTCCATCCACAGGTCACCAAAAGCAAAGACCAAAGGTAGATAAATCCACGAAGATGAGGAAAAACCAGTGCAAAAAGGCTGAAAATTCTAAAAACCAGAACACCTCTTCTCCTCCAAAGGATCACAACTCGTCACCAGCAACGGAACAAAACTGGATATAGAATGAGTTTGACAAATTGACAGAAGTAGGCTTCAGAAGGTGGGTAATAACAGACTCCTCCAAGCTAAAGGAGCATGTTCTAACCCAATGCAAGGCAGCTAAGAAACTTGATAAAAGGTTAGAAGAATTGCTAACTAGAATAACCAGTTTAGAGAAGAACATAAATGACCCGATGGAACTGAAAAACACAGCACAAGACCATTGTGAAGCATACAAAAATATCAATAACTGAATCAACCAAGCAGAAGAAAGGATATCAGAGATTGAAGATCAACTTAATGAAATAAAACATGAACAAAGGTTAGAGAAAAAGGAATGAAAAGGAATGAACAAAGCCTCCCAGAAATATGGGACTGTGGGGAAAGACCTAACTTATGTTTGATTGGTGTACCTGAAAGTGACGGGGAGAATGGAACCAAGTTGGAAAACATACTTCAGGATTTTATCCAGGAGAACCCCTCCCAACCTAGCAAGACAGGCCAGCATTCAAATTCGGGAAATACAGAGACCACCACGAAGATACTCCTCAAGAAGAGCAACACCAAGACACGTAATCATGAGATTCATCAAGATTGAAATGAAGGAAAGAAAAAATGTTAAGGGCAGCCAGAGAGAAAGGTCAGGTTATCCATAAAGGGAAGCCCATCAAACTAACAGCGGATCTCTCTGCAGAAACCCTACAAGCCAGAAGAGTGTGGGGGCCAATATTCAACATTCTTAAAGAAAATAATTTTCAACTCAGAAATTCATATCCAGCCAAACTAAGCTTCATAAGTGAAGGAGAAATAAAATCCTTTACAGACAAGCAAATGCTGAGGGATTTTGTCACCACCAGGCCTGCAATACAAGAGTTCCTGAAGGAAGCACTAAATATGGAAAGGAACAACCGGTACCAGCCACTGTGAAAACAAACCAAAATGTAAAGACCATTGACACTATGAAAAAACTGCATCAACTAATGGGCAAAATAACCAGCTAGCATCATAATGACAGGATGAAATTAACACATAACAATATTAACCCTAAATGTAAATGGGCTAAATGAGCCAATTAAAAGGCACAGACTGGCAAATTGGATAAAGAGTCAAGCCCCATCGGTGCGCTATATCCAGGAGGCCCATCTCATGTGCAAATACACTCATAGGCTCAAAATAAAGGGATGGAGGAAGATTTATCAAGCAAATGGGAAGAAAAAAAAAAAGCAGGGGTTGCAGTCCTAGTCTCTGATAAAACAGACTTTAAACCAACAAAGATCAAAAAAGACAAGGACATTACATAATAGTAAAGGGATCAATGCAACAAGAAGAGCTAACTATCCTAAATATATATGCACCCAATACAGGAGCACCCAGATTCATAAAGCAAGTTCTTAGAGACCTACAAAGAGACTTAGACTCCCACACAAGAATAATGGGAGAATTTAACACCCCACTGTCAATATTAGACAGATCAATGAGACAGAAAATTAACGAGGATTTTCAGGACTTGAACTCAGTTCTGGATCAAGAGGACCTAATAGATAGCTACAGAACTCTCCACCTCACATCAACAGAATATACATTCTTCTAAGCACCACATAGCACTTATTCTAAAATAAACCACATAATTGGAAGTAAAACAATCCTCAGCAAAGCAAAAGAACAGAAATCATAACAAACACTGTCTCAGACCACAGTGCAATCAAATTAGAAGTCAGGATTAAGAAGCTCACTCAAAACTTCACAGCTACATGGAAACTGAACAACCTGCTCTTGAATCACTACTGGGTGAATAACGAAATTAAGGCAGAAATAAATAAGCTCTTTGAAACCAATGAGAACAAAGACACAGTGTACCAGAATCTCTGGGACACAGCTAAAGCAGTATTGGAGGGAAATTTATAGCACTAAATGCTCACAGGAGAAAGCAAGAAAGATCTAAAATCAACACCCTAACATCACAATTAAAAGAACTAGAGAAGCATGAGCAAATACATTCAAAAGCTAGCAGAAGACAAGAAATAACTAAGATCAGAGTGGAAGTGAAGGAGATAGAGACACAAAAAAGCCTTCAAAAAGTCAATGAATGGGCTGGGCATGGTGGCTCACACCTGTAATCTCAGCACTTTGGGAGGCCGAGGCAGGCGGATCACGAGGTCAGGAAATCGAGACCATCCTGGCTAACATGGTGAAACCCCGTCTCTACTAAAAATACAAAAATAAAAAAAAAATTAGATGGGCATGGTGGAGGGCGCCTGTAATTCCAGCTACTTGGGAGGTTGAGGCAGGAGAATGGCATGAACCCCAGAGGCAGAGCTTGCAGTGAGCTGAGATTGCACCACTGTACTCCAGCCTGGGTGACAGAGTGAGGCTCCATCTCAAAAAAAAAAAAAAAAAAAGTCAATCCTACATGAATACAAACTATCATCAGAGAATACTATAAACACCTCTGCAAATAAACTAGAAAATGTAGAAGAAATGGATAAATTCCTGGACACATACACCCTCCCTAGACTAAACCAGGAAGAAATTGAATCCCTGAATAGACCGATAACAAGTTCTGTAATTGAGGCAGTAATTAATAGCCTACCAACCAAAAAAAGCCCAGGACCAGACAGATTCCCTACTGAATTTTACCAGAGGTACAAAGGAGCTGGTAGCATTCCTTCTGAAACTATTCCAAACAATAGAAAAAGAGGGACTCCTCCCTAACTCATTTTATGAGGCCAACATCATCCAGATACCAAAACCAGGCAGAGACACAACAAAAAAAAAAGAATTTCAGGCCAATATCTCTGATGAACATTGATGCAAAAATCTTCAATAAAATACTGACAAACGGAATCCAGCAGCACATTAAAAAGCTTATCCACCATGATCAAGTCGGCTTCTTCCCTGGGATACAAGGCAGGTTCAACACATGCAAATCAATAAACATAATCACATAAACAGAACCAATGACGAAAACTACATATATGATTATTTCAGTAGATGCAGAAAAAGCCTTCCATAAAATTCAACACCCCTTCATGCTAAAAACACTCAATAAACTATGTATTGATGGAATATGTCTCAAAGTAATAAGAGCTATTTATGACAGACCCACAGTCAATATCATACTGAATGGGCAAAAGCTGAAGCCTTCCCTTTGAAAACCAGCACAAGACAAGGATACCCTCTCTCACCACTCCTATTCAACATAGTATTGGAAGTTCTGGTCGGGGCAATTAGGCAAGAGAAAGAAATCAAGGGTATTCAAATAGGAAGAGAGGAAGTCAGATTGTCTGTTTGCAGATGACATGATTGTATATTTAGATAACCCCATTGTCCCAGCCCAAAATCTCCTTAAGCTGGTAAGCAACTTCAGCAAAATCTCAGGATCCAAAATCAATGGCAAAAATCACAAGCATTCCTATATACTAATAGTAGACAGAGAGCCAAATCATGAGAAAACTCCCATTCACAATTGCTGCAAAGAGAATAAAATACCTAGGAATCCAACTTACAAGGGATGTGAAAGACCTCTTCAAGAACTACAAACCACTGCTCGAGGAAATAATAGAGGACACAAATAAATGGAAAAACATTCCATGCTCATGGATAGGAAGAATCAATATCGTGAAAATGGTCATACTGCCCAAAGTAATTTATAGATTCAATGCTATTCCCATCAAGCTACCATTGACTCTCTTCACAGAATTAGAAAAAATTACATTTCCTGTGGAACCAATAGAGCCCATATAGTCAAGACAATCCTAAGCAGAAAGAGCAACGCCGGAGGCATCACGCTATCTGACTTCAAAGTATACTACAAGGTTACAGTAACCAAAACAACATGGTGCTGGTACCAAAATAGATAAACAGACCAATGGCACAGAACAGAGGCCTCAGAAATAACACCACACATCTACAACCATCTGATCATTGCCAAACCTGACAAAAAGAAGCAATTGCGAAAGCATTTCCTACTTAATAAATGGTGTTGGGAAAACTGGCAAGCCATATGCAGAAAACTGAAACTTGACCCCTTCCTTACACCTTATACAAAAATTAACTCAAGATGGATTAAAGATTTAAGTGTAAGACCTAAAACCATAAAAACCCTATAAGAAGGCCTAGGTAATACCATTCAGGACAGGCATGGGCAAAGACTATAACACCAAAAGCAATGGCAGCAAAACCAGATGGGATCTAATTAAACTAAAGAGCTTCTGCACAGCAAAAGAAACTATCATCAGGGTGAACAGGCAAACTACAGAGTGGGAAATAATTTTTGTAATCCATCTGACAAAGGGCTAATATCTAGAATCTACAAAAAACTTAAACAAATTTACAAGAAAAAAACAACCCCATCGAAAAGTGGGCAAAGGATATGAACAGACACTTCTCAAAAGAAGACATTTATGCAGTCAACAAACATTTGAAAAAAAGCTCATCATCACCATTGGAGAAATGTAAATCAAAACCACAATGAGATACCATCTCATGCCAGTTAGAGTGGTGATCATTAAAAAGTCAGGAAGCAACAGATGCTGGAGAGGATGTGGAAAAATAGGAATGCTTTTATACTGTTGGTGGGAGTGTAAATTAGTTCAACCATTGTGGAAGCCAGTGTGGCAGTTCCTCAGGGATGGAGAACCAGAAATACCATTTGGCCCTGCAATTCCATTAATAGGTAAATAGCCAAAGTATTATAAATCATTCTACTATAAAGACACATACACACATAGGTTTATTGCAGCAATATTCACAATAGCAAGGACTTGGAACCAACCCAAATACCCATCAATGATAGACTGGATAAAGAAAATGTGGCACATATACACCATGGAATACTATGCAGCCATAAAAAAGAATGAGTTCATGTCCATTGCAGGGACATGGATGAGCCGGAAACCATCATTCTCAGCAAACTAACCCAACAACAGAAAACCAAACACTGCATGTTCTCACTTGTAAGTGGGAATTGAACAAGGAGAACATTTGGGCACAGGGAGGGAAACATCACACACTGGGGCCTGTTGTAGGGTTGGGGGCAAGGAGAGGGATAGCATTAGGAGAAATACCTAATGTATATGACAGGTTTGTCATGAGGTAAACCACCATGGTACATGTATACCTATGTAACAAATCTGCACTTTCTGCAGATATATCCCAGAAGTTAAAGTATAATAAAAATTTTTCCCAGAAAGCTTAATAATATTAATATTAAAATAATGTTGGTATCCAGATGAAAGCTGAGACTCAAGAAATATCAGGATAAATAGAAATGCAATACTAAGGAATACATTCATTATTCTTTCCCAATGGCTTTTTATTCATGGAATTATGACATCTGACAAATCGCTGCAGGGAAAGTGTGCCAAATGAGTTCCCCTGTTGTTTACAGCTTGTAGCAGGCTGGTGTCACACAAAAAGAAGATGAATACATCTTTCCCACTCTAGATTGTTTCTACTCAAAAAAGGAAGCTGCTGTCTCCCCATCCCTACAATGTTTGACTTAGATCACAACAGCTTAATGATGTAGTTGCTTGATGAGTTTATGGAAACAGAGCAAGGAAGATGGAGTTCCACTCATGGATTTCTCTGCAAGGTGATCTCACAGTAGCCAAAGCTAAAGAACCTTGTTTCTGTTTTCTACAGGTTCCACTTTTTGTGTCTCCAAATTGCCCTCTGGGTTTTTCTGATTAAATTAGTGCCACCCTCTTGCATGTTGCTGTCTAGTGGAGCCTTTCTGCTCCAGGTGTGTTTCACAGACCGGCAGCCCTGGCATTCCCTGAACTTTTAAGAAACATAGACTCTTAGGCATCACTTTAGACCTCCTGAATCAGAATCTGCATTTTTTTTTTACCACTTAAATGTATTTTTTCAAGTAGATCGAACTCATTACAAGTACTGTTTCTTAGACATTTAAGGTAGTATACGTTTTTGCCAAATGGTGAAAACAAATTAAGTAATCTTCTAAATGGCTTCCAGATTCCATGTGTCCTTTTTTTCATACTTTCACTATTGTTTTCCCCAAATTATCTCCTTTCAGCATTCCCATAAATGCAGCTGGCATGTTTTCAAATCCTTTGATGATATATTCCTTGTCCGGGATTTTACCCTCTGAGACCCATTTCAATAAGATCCCCATGTTATCTGTACGTTCATTCATGTTGGAGATGTGCTGTTGTATATCAGATGATTTCAATTATGACTGCAATTTGAAATCTCCTAGGGAGTTAAAAAAAAATCCTAACACTTGGGCTATACTGCCTAGCAATAACATCAGAATCTTTGACAGTAAGACACTCCCTGAAGAACAGTATTCTCCAAGCTCTGACAGTGTCACCTTTTTCCACTGTCTCTATTTTTCATAGATGCACCTTTGGAATTATTAATGGAAGTTAATGGGAAAACATAATTCCTTTCACAGATAGCTTTTCAAAGGCACTGAGTTGCAGAAGGCATAATGGTAACCATCTGGGCACCATTTTAACTATCTCCTGGACAGTCCTTCGTGCAGTCCTCAAATTTCCTCCAGCCTTAAACCTCTCCGTTTACCTCACCGAAAGACATCCTGTGGGGAAAGCTGGCTTGCTATTCAGTGTTAGGTTGGAACAAGAAGGTTCATTAAACTTTTAGCAGATCAGAGTTCAAAACCTAAAATTGGACCTAATTTCCTCCTTGCCAAAGACCTTTGCTTAGAACTGGAACTAAGTACAGGTGTACCACAGAGAAATTGCCTGTTTGATTTTAGACCACTATAACAAAGCAAATATTACAATAAAGTGAGTCACATAAACTTTTTGGCTTCTCAGTGCATGTAAAAGTCGTATTTACCTAAGTACTACAGTCTGTTAAGTGTGCAATAGCATTATATCTAAAAACACAATGTACACATCTTAATTAAAAAATACTTTATTGCAAAAAATGCTAACAATCGTCTAAGCCTTCAGTGAGTCCTAATCTTTTTTTCCGGTGGAAGGTCTTTGCTCAATGTTGATAGTTGCTGACTGATTAGGGTGGTGGTTGCTGAAAGTTGTGGTGGCTGTGGCAATTCCTTAATATAAGACAACAATGAAGGCTGGGCATGGTGGCTCAGGCCTGTAATTCCAACACTTTGGGAGGTCGAGGCGGGTGGATGGCTTGAGCTCAGGAGCTTGAGACCAACCTGGGCAACATGACTTAACCAGACCACATATCTACTAAACAAACAAACAAACAAACAAACAAACAACAAAGCTGGGCGTGGTGGTGCCTTCCCATGGTCCCAGGTATTTGGGAGCCCTGATTGACTTCCTTTTACAAAAGATTTCTCTGTAGCATGTGCTACCATTTGATAGCATTTTACCCACAGTGGAACTTCTTTCAAAATTGGAGTCAATCCTCTCAAACGCTGCTGCTGCTTTATTAACTATGTTTATGTAATATTCTAAGTCCTTTATTGTCGTTTCAGCAATATTAACAGCATCATCATCTCCATGAGTAGATTCCATCTCAGGAAACTCTTTCTCATCCATAAGAAGAAACTCCTCATCCATTCAAGTTTTGTCATGAGATTGCAGCAATTCAGTCCCATCTTCAGGCTCTATGTCTAATTCTAGTTCTGTTAGTATTTCCACCACAGCTGCAGTAAATTCCTCCATTGAAGTCCTGAACCCCTCGAAGTCATTCATGAAAGTTGGAATCAGCTTCTTTCAAACTCGTGTTAATGCTGATATTTTGACCGCTCCTTAAGAATCACAGATGTTCTTAATGGCATCTAAAATGGTGAATCCTTTTCAGCAGATTTTCAATTTACTTTGCCAGATTCATCAGAGGAATCACTGTGTATGGCAGCTATAGCCTTACAAAATATATTTCTTAAATAATAAGACTAGAAGGTTGAAATTACTCCTTGCTCTATATGCTGTAGAATGGATGTTCTGTTAGCAGACATAAAAACAACATTAATTTCTTTATGCATCTCTATCAGACCTCTTGGGTGACAAAGTGCATTGTTAATGAAGAGCAATATTTTGAAATAAATCTTTTTGTTTCTGAGCAGTAGGTCTCAACAGTGGACTTCAAATATTCAGTAAACCATGCTGTAAAAAGATGTGCTGTCATTCAGGCTTGATTGTTTTATTTATACAGCACAGGCAAGTTGATTTCACACAATTCTTAAGGGTCCTAGGATTTTCAGAATGTTAAATAAGCACTGGCTTCAATTTCGAGTTACCAGCTGTATTAGTCTCATTAAGAGAATCAGCCTGGTTTTTGAAACTTTGAAGCCAGGCATTTACTTTTCTCCAGCTAAATCAAAAGCTATCGTTTCTAGCTTTTGATTTAAATTTATTTTGGAGAGATGTGCAACTCCTTCTTTCACCTAAACTCTTAGAGGCCATTGCAGAGTTATTAATTATCCTAACTTCAATATTGTTGTGTCTCAGGCAATAAGGAAGCTTGAAGAGAGGGAGACAGACAGGGGAGCAATCTCTTTTCGATTAAATTTACTGTCTTATATGGATGTGGCTTGTGGCACCCCAAAACAATTACAATAGTAATATCAAAGATCACCAATCACAGATCACTCTAAGAGATACAATAATGAAAAAGGTTGAAACACTGTAAGAATTACCGAAGTGCGACACAAGAGACATGAAGTGAGCACATGTTGTTAGAAAAATTGTGCTGATAGACTTTCTTGCTGCATAGTTGATACAAATCTTCAATTTGTAAAAAATGCAATATCTGCAAAGAACAGTAAAGTGAAGCAGAGTCAAATGAGATATGCCTGTAGTTTATTTAACATCATACTAATCGGTATGAATTTGCTAAGGCTGCCATAACAAAATACCACAGACTGGGTGGCTTAAACAACAGAAATTTATTTTCTCACAGTTCTAGATGCTAGAAATCAAATACTGAGGTGTCAACAGGGTTGGTTTCTTCTAAGCCCTCTCTCCTTGGCTTGTAGATGGCTGTTTTACCCATATCTTCACCTGACCTTCCTTCTATGTATGTCTATGTTCTAATCTCCTTTTCTTATAATGATACCAGTTGAATTGGATTAGGACATATCCTAATAATTTCATTTAACTTTCATTATCTCTTTAAATACCCAGTCTTCAAATACAGTCAATTCTGAGGTACTGGGGGCTGGAAATTCAGCATATAAATTTTGGAGTGGGGATAGGGACATAATTCAGCATATAACAATAATTAAAGGCCAGGTGTGGTGGCTTATGCCTGTAATCCCAGCACTTTGGGAGGCCGAGGTGGGCAGATCACCTGAGGTCAGGAGTTTGAGACCAACCTAGCCAACATGGCGAAATCCTGTCTCTACTAAAAATACAAAAATTACCCAGGTGTCATGGTGCGTGCCTGTAATCCCAGCTACTCGGGAGGCTGAGGCAGGAGAATCCCTTGAACCTGGGAGGTGGAGGTTGTAGTGAGCCGAGATTGCACCACTGCACTCCAGCCTGGGTTACAGAGCAAGACTCTGTGTCAAAAACAAAAAAAAAAACAAAAAACCAAAAACCCAAAAGACAGCAATAATTAAAGAAGAAAAGATTATAGGAGACAGAAAACTATTGGTGCTTTCAACATTGTCAGTAGTAACAAATGACATCAATAAGAATGGTGGCACACTTTTTAGATGTCAATACACCTAAATATTTATATTACATATTAAATACAATATATTTAACATTTTTAGTTTTAGACCTTTTCAGTAGAGAGGACTATATATATGCAAGGTTTCTTGTGCAATTGGTCCCTGCTTCCTCATCTTGTATATTTTACCTGAAAGCAGAAAAACAAATTTTATAAACGTATAGCGAAGCAGTATGGTTGACTTAATTTGATGCCTAAGTGAGTCGATTATCAATGGACTTTTAAAATAAAACCTTTAATTTTAAAATCATTTAAGACTTAGCTGAAGTTGCAGAAATTGTACAGAGTTTGTGTGTGCCCTCACTCAGCTTCCCCTGATGTTTACCTGTCAATTTTAAAAATATTTGTCACTAATTGATATAGCTTTCTTATGTTTTAATATCATTTAAATAATTATAGGAAGGAAAAATGAAGATTGACAGTGCTGGCTTGTTTTTAAAAAAAAATGTGTGAAAGACTCATACAAATCAGACTTAGAATACAAAAGCCTGGTCAAAGAAAGTGAAAAATGTCCTGGTAATTAAGAGCTTGGACTTTGGAGTGAGAAAGTTGTATTGGTCAGAAGTCTTCGGTTGCATATAACAAAAGGCCAACTCAAGCTACTGCATCCAGAGACTTTAATAATGTTATCAGCATCATCTCTTTCGACTTTTCTTCCTTCTATTTTAGTTTCATATGCAATCATGCTCTCTCCATCTCGAAGCTCCAACCATATGTTGTGCACACAGTTAGTGAGCTTAGAGAGGAGAGAAGGCTTCTTTGTGTAGAGGATACTGACTAGTCTAGCTTGGTTTATTTATGTGCCTGTGGGAGGCAGAATTCTAAGAGAGTGCTGAAAATTCCCAGCCCCTGGTGTCCACAACACCTTTTCTCAGTTATTTCATCAGGCACTGATCTAGATGTTGCTGAAAAAGGATTTTATAGATATAAGATCCAAAATCAGTTGATGTTAAGCTAGAGAGATTGTCTGGGTGGGCCTTACCTCATTACAGGAACCCTTTAAATCTGGGTCTAGAGGTCAGAGATGGTGATATCAGAGATGTAAAGTATGAGAATAATTCAACACACCTGCTGGCTTGAAGATGAAGCAGGCCTTATGGCAGGGAATGTGAGCAGCCACTAGCAACTGAGAGTGGCCCCTGGCTGACAATCAGCAAGGAAATGGATCCTCAGTCCAACAATGGCAAGGAATTGAACAAGAATGAACTTGGAAACAGATTTCACACCTGGAGCATCTAGATGAGAACTCATCCTGGCTGACACCTTGATTTTAGGCTTATGATGCTCTGTGCAGAGAATGCACCCATGTTATGCCTGGACTTTTGCTCCTCAGAACTATGAGCTGATACACTGGTGGTGTTGTTTTAACCTTCTGTGTTTGTGGTTGTTCGTTATGCAGCAGTAGAAAACTAATACAATGCCCATCTCTGAATCGTTGTGGCTAGAGGAATGGGATTCTTTAACTGGCCAGCCTAAGTCACACCCCTAAACCTATGTTGAGAGAGACTGGGACTGAGCATTCCTAGGAATGAAAGATTGTGGTCACCAAAAGTAACTCTGGGAAAATTACTTAACCTTGTTGTGCTTCAGTTTCTTTGTTTATAGAGACATTAAAGAGTACCTACCCTTTATTGTTACTGGGTTGGTTAAATGAGACAATGCATGCCAGTCAAGTACTTAGTGTAGTACCTGGCACATAGCCCTAGCTCAATAAATGTTAGCTATTATTATTATTCATGAAACTTGTAAGGACAAACTGTGTATCATTAGTTACAATTTCAAGAGTTGAAGATAAGGGCGAGTTGCCATCTGTTCTCCATGGTTAGCTTTTAGCCTAAAAGGGTTGTAGCACTACACTAGGGTGTCTAGCCATTATTTTAAGGCTCATTTCTTTTTATGTAGCATTTTGGCTGGGATCTGGGAGTGGAGAATGAAGAACAAACTGTGGAGGCTTGCAAATAAACAGATACAAAGAACTACATGAATAGAAGTACACAAAATAATGGGATTCAAAGAGTATGGTTTCTTATGTAGAAATCTTTTATTTTGGGACTTAGGGTTTCTGTGAGTTCCATAATCACTCTTGGAGCACAAAATGTAATCATAATTACATGAGCCAAAGAAGGAGAAAGCTGTGTGGACATTCTCTGCAGGAGAGTATGTTTTTAAATTTAAAACATCAGCATATGCTTGTTCTGTATGAAAGTGCATTGCAAAGCTCCTGGTTACCACTAATTGGTTTAAACCTCAGATCTCAGTAGGGATCCACAGATGTTAACAGCTCATTGATGAACTAAAGCTTCCTAAGTTTCTCACAAAGGTTCAGAGTAATTGTAAAATATCTTCTGGAAGACTGTGGATTAGTGAAGTTGTTAGTTGGGAAGATGCTGTGAGGCCTGAGTTAATTCTGGACTCAAATGTCTCTTCTGAAAGACAAAATATTTTGGTTGGTTTTTGAGTCGTAGGGATAAGTAATCAGCTGAGAAACACAGGTAATGTTTTAATGTAAATCTAGCACAAGAAGGAATTCCTGTTTTACAGAATCTGCAGCTTATAAAATTTGAGGACTCCTCTTTAAAGTCAAAGTGAAGATAGGTTTCAGTGTGCACCTTTGCAATTTTTACAAAGTCATACACTAAGTGAGATTATTTGGGCTCTGGTTCCAGGGCTCTGAAAGGGATGTATGCATATGTGGGGCTCTGGAGTTTAAGCTTCATTGGATTTAGTATAAATCCACTTCTGCCCAGAAGTGAGATTAAATAACCAAATTTTAATCTATACAACATAACTTGGAATTAGGGTCCTGCAGCCTGTTTGCATTCTTGCCTTTGGCCCACTGAGTGGTTTCATTCAAATCACTTGCTCACTTGGAGTCTTAGCATCTTAGCTTGTTCTGGAAAACATAGATACTTTTTACTTTTTTTTTCCCCCAGCAGTGTTGCTGCAGCAAGCAATGACTATTTATAAGACGCAGTATATTTTCTTTGAAAAAAACTTGTACCAATATACTATAGTATTATATTTTTCATCCTAAATTAATTTTTGAGTGACCTTGGACTCAGTGAAGCAGAGGCTCTAATTTAAAGTCTTCTTTTATGTCTTTATATATCCATTAAAACAACAATGGAAAGGAAACAAGTCTGTGTCTTGAAAACCTGTAACTTATAGACAAGACCTGTTTAATAAAAATTGCATATTGTTGTAGAGACTAAAGCATCAAATACCAGTGAAGTAAAAAGATAAGATAAAAGTGAACCTTTTAAATAATTTCTAGGGTTAACTCAGTACAAATTTAACAAAATGTAGGTGAAAAACTATCTTAGTTAAAACAAAACAGATATATAGTGCACCAAATACAGAAACCCAGCTTATTCAGACCAAATATTAATTCAATTTTTTTTAAAAAAATTTAATTTTTGTGAGTACATAGTAGGTGTATATACTTATGGAGTGCATGAGATATTCTAATACAGGTATATACTGCATAATACTCACATGAGGTTAAATGGGGTATCCATCATCTCAAGTATTTATCCTTTCTTTGTGTTACAAACAATCCAATTATACTCTTTTAGTTGTTTTTAAATATGCAATAAATTGTTGTTGACTGTAGTCACCTCGTTGTGCTATCAAATACTATAATAGCTCTTATTCATTCTATCAAACTATATTTTTGTACTCATTAACCATGCT
The DNA here is from genome assembly GCF_007565055.1 of Rhinopithecus roxellana. Classification (NCBI taxonomy): domain Eukaryota; kingdom Metazoa; phylum Chordata; class Mammalia; order Primates; family Cercopithecidae; genus Rhinopithecus; species Rhinopithecus roxellana. Next base: position 138,307,478 of record NC_044552.1, on the reverse strand, counting down.
CCTTTCCCCCAACTTGCCCAACTACTCTTCACAGCCTCTGGTAACCGTCATTCTACTTTCTGTCTCCATGAATTCAATTGTTTTTATTTATAGCTTCTACAAATAAGTGAGAACATAAGAAGTTTGTCTTTCTGTGCCTGGCTTCTTTTGCTTAACATTATGTTCTCGACTTCCATCCATGTTGTTGCACATGACAGGACCTTGTTCTTTTTTTTTTCTGTGGCTAAATAGTACTCCATTGTGTATATGTACCACATTTTCTTTGTCCATTAACCTGTTGATGGATACTTAGGTTGCTTCTAAATCTTGGCTATTATGAATAGTGCTGCAATAAACAGGAATGCAGATATCTCTTCTATATACTCATTTTCTTTCTTTTGGGTACATACCTAGCAGTAGGATTGCTGCATCATATAATGGTTCTATTTTTAGTTCTTTAAGGAACCTCCAATCTGTGCTCCATAGTGATTGTAGTAATTTACATTCCCACCAATGGTGTACAAAGGTTTCCTTTTCTCCACATCCTTTCCAGCATTTGTTGTTGCCAGTCTTTTGGACAAAAACCATTTTAGCTGGGTTGGGATGATATTGTAGTTTTGATTTGAATTTCTCTGATGATTAATGATGTTGACCACCTTTTCATAAACTTATTTGCCATTTGTATGTCTTTGAGAAATGTCTATTCAGATCTTCTGCCCAATAAAAAATCTGATTATTAAGTTTTTTTCCTAATTAGTTGTTTGAGTTTCTTGTATATTCTGGTTATTAATCTCTTCTCAGATGGGTAGTTTGCAAATATTTTCTCCCATTCAGTGGATTGTCTCTTTATTTTGTTGATTGTTTCCTTTGCTATGCAGAAGCTTTTTAAATTGTTGAGATTCCATTTGTACATTTTTGCTTTGGTTGCCTGTGCTGTGGGGTATTATTCAACAAAGTTTTGCCCAGTCCGATGTTGTGTAGAGTTCCCTAATGTTTTCTTGTGGCAGCTTCATAGTTTGAGTCTTAGATTTAAGTCTTTGATCCAGTTAATCTGTCTTTTGTTTATGGTGAGAGATAGGAATCTAGTTTCATTCTTCTGCATATGGATATCCAGTTTTGTTAGCACCATTTATTGAAGAGACTGTCTTTCCCTCAAAATATGTTCTTGGCACATTTGTGAAAAATGAGTTCACTATAGATGAATATATTTGCTTCTGAGTTCTCTATTCTGTTCCATTGGTCTATGTGTCTGTTTTTATGTGAGTACCATGCTGTTTTGGCTACTAGTATAATTTGAAGTCAGGTAATGTATAATTTTTAGTATAATTTGAAATCATGTAATGTAGTTCCTCTAGTTTTATTCTTTTTGCTGAGGCTATCTTTGACTGTTCTGAGTCTTTTGAGGTTTCATATAAATTTTAGGACTTTTTTTCTATTTCTGTGAAGAATATCATTGGTATTTTGATAGTAATTACATTGAATCTGTAGATTGCTTTGGGTAGTAAGGACATTTCAATAGTATTGTTTCTTCCAATCCATGAACATGGAATATCTTTCCATTTTTTGTGTCCTTTTCAATTTCTTTCAAGAGTGTTTTATAGTTTTCATTGTAGAGAGCTTTCACTTCTTCAGTTAAGTTAATTTTAGGTATTTTGTTTTATTTGTAGCTGTTGTAAATGGGATTTCTTTTTCACATTGTTCACTGTTGGCTATAGAACTGCTACTACGGATTTTTGTATGTTGATTTTGTATTCTGCAACTACTGAATTTATCAGCTCTAATAATTTTTCATTGAAGTCTTCAGGTTTTTCTAAATATAAGATTATGTCATCTGCCAACAAGGATAATTTGACTTCTTCCTTTCCAATGTGGATGCTCTCTATTTCTTTCTCTTGTCCGATTGCTCTTCTAGGACTTTCAGTATTATGTTGAGTAACAGTGGTGAAGGTGGGCATCCTTGTCATGTTCCAGATCTTAGAGGAAAGGCTTTCAGTTTTTCCCCATTAGGTATGATATTAGTTGTAGGTGTTATATATGGCTTTTATTGTGTTGAGATATGTTCCTTCTATGCCCAGTTTTTTAATTTTTTTTTTTTTTATCATAAAGGGATATTGAATTTTATCAAGTGCTTTTTCAGGGGCAATTAAAATGATTATTTGGTTTTTTAAAATTTCATTCTGTGATACGATGTATCACATCTATTGATTTGCATATGTTGAACCACCCTTGCATCCCTGGGAGAAATCTCACTTGATTATGGTATATTATTTTTTTTGATGTGTTGTTGGATTCAGTTCACTAGTATTTTGTTGAAGATTTTTGCTTCAGTGTTCATCAGGGATATTGGCTTGTAGTTTTCTTTTTTTCATATGCCTTTGTGTGGTTTTGGTATCAGGTAATACTGGATTTGTAGAATGAGTTTGAAAGTATTCACTCTTCCTCTATGTTTTAGAATAGTTTGAGGAGGATTGGTGTTAGTTCATCTTTAAATGTTTGCTAAAATTCAGTAGAAAGCCATTGGTTCTTGGCCTTTTCTTTGATGGGAGACTTTGAATTACAGCTTTGATCTCATTACTTGTTCTCAGTCTATTCGGGTTTTGGATTTATTCATGGTTCAATCTTGGTAGGTTGTGTCTACAAATTTATCCGTTTCTTCTAAGCTTTCCAACTTACTGGCGTATAGTTACTTATAGTAACCTATAATAATCCTTTGAATTTCTGTGGTATTGATTGTAAAGATTCCTTTTTAATCTTTGATTTTATTTATTTGAATTTTCTCTCTTTTTTTCTTAGTCTGGCTAAAGGTTTGTTGATTTTGTTTATCTTTTCAAAAAAGAAGTTCTCATTTTGTTGATCTTTTGTATTATTCTTTTATTTCAATTTTGTTTATTTCTGCTTCAATCATTATTTCTTTTCTTCTACTAATTTTGGGTTTGGTTTGCTTCAGCTTTTCTGGTTCGTTAGGATGCATTGTTAGGTTGTTTATTTGAAGTTTTTCTACTATTCTGATGTAGGTGCTTATTGCTATAAATGTTCCTCTTAGTACTGCTTTTGCTATATCCCGTAGGTTTTTGTATTCATTATCATTTGTTTCAAGAAATTCTTAAATTTTCTTCTTAATTTCTTTATTGATCACTGGTCATTTAGGAGCATATTATTTAATTTTCATGTATTTGTATAGTTGTCAAAATTCCTCTGTTATTGACTTTTAGTTTTATTCCATTGTGGTCACAGATTATCCTTGATATAATTTCAATTTTTTCTGAAAATTTTAAGACTTGTTTTGTGGCCTAACATATTGTCTATTCCTTTAGCAATTCTTGTAGGACAGTCTTGGTGTTGATGAAATCCCTCAACTTTTTTTTTTGTCTAGGAAAGTCTATTTCTCCTTCATGTTTGGAAGATATTTTTGCTGGATATGCTACTCCAGGATAGAACTTTTTCCTTCAGCACTTTACGTATGTCATGCCACTGTCTCCTGGCTTATAAAGTTTCCACTGAGAAGTCTACTGACAGATATATTGGAGTTCCATTGTTTGTTATTTATTTATTTTCTCTTACTGCTTTTAGGATACTTTATTGACCTGTGGAAATTTGATTGTTAAGTGTCTTGAGATAGTCTTATTTGGATTAAATCTGCTTGGTGTTCTGTGACCTTCTTTTACTTGAATATTGATATGTTTCTCTGGTTTGGGATGTTCTCTCTTATTATCCTTTTGAATAAACTTTCTCCCCTGATCTGTTTCTCAAGCTCCTCTTTAACCTATTTCCTGTTTAGGAAAAAAAAGTGCAGCTTGCTGCCAAGTGCTCATTTAATTTTACATTAACCTACTCTTTGAGGCTGAAACAAATCTGACTGATTTACAATGTAAAAATAAAATATAAAAATTGTTCTTGGAGTTATTTCCTAATAGAACTTGTCTCTAATCCTAATGTAACAGAAATGTATATGATGTTACATTAGGATTAGAGACAGGAGTATTCTTGGGCAAACGGGAAATGAGTTAAGGCCAGTAACTCTTAGATTTGCCCCTTTGAAGCTGTTTTCTAGATCTTGTAGTCATGCTTCATTCTTTTTTATTCTCTTTTCTTTTGTCTCCTCTGACTGTGCATTTTCAAATAGCCTGTCTTCAAACTCACTAATTCTTCTGCTTGATTAGTTCTGCTCTTGAGACTCTGATGCATTCTTCCATACATCATTGCATTTTTCAGCTCCAGAATTTGTTTGATTCTTTTTAATTATTTCAACCTTTTTGTCAAACTTATCTGATAGGATTCTGAATTCCTTTTCTGTGTTATCTTAAGTTTTGCTGAATTTCCTCAAACTGCCATTTTGAATTTTCTGAAAGGTCACATATCTCTGTCTCTGGGATTGATCACCAGTGCCTTATTTAGTTCATTTAGTGAGGTCATGTTTTCCTGGATGGTCTTGATGCTTGTGGATGTTTATTGGTGTCTGGGGATTGATGAGTTAGGTATTTATTGCAGTCTTTGCAATCTAACTTTGTTTGTACCCATCCTTCTTGGGAAAGCTTTCCAGATATTTGAAGGGATTTGGGTGTTATCATCTTCATGTTTGCTCAATGGAGCCATATATTCATTAGTGGCCATCCCAAGCCCAGTAATGCTGTGGTTCTTGCAGACTTGAAGAGGTATCACCTTGGTGATTTTGGGTAAGATCTGGAAGAGTTCCCAGGATTACCATGCAGAGATTCTTACTCTCCTTCCTTCCTTTCACCCAAACAAATGGAGTCTCTCTTTCTGTGCTGAGCTGCCTGGAGGTGGGAGAGGAGTGACACAAGCACTACTGTGGCTACCACCAGTGGGACTGTGCTGGGTCAGTCCCAAAGCCAGAACAGCACGGGGTCTCTCCCAAGGCCCACAGTGACTACTGCCTGGCTACCGCCTATGTTCTCTTAAGGCCCTAGGGCTCTGCAAACAACACATGGTGAATACAGTCAGGCTTGTGTTCTTCCCTTCATGGAGGCAAGGTTCCTCCAGCTCCAGGAAGGTTAAGAGTTTCCATCCAGGAGCCAGGGCCTGGATCTGGAAAACTGTTGAATCTACCTAGTGCTGTATTCTACTGTGACTGAGCTTATACCCAAACCATGAAGACAAAATCCTTCCCACTCTTCCATCTCCTTTCCACAAGCAGAAGAGTTTCTCCCCATGGTCACCACTACCCCAGGCCTGCAGTGAGTACTGCCTGGCTATTGTTGATGTTCACTTAAGGTCCAAGGGCTATTCCATCAGCTTGTGGTGAATGCTTCTGGGTCTGGGTTTCTCCTTTCAGGGCAGTGGGTGTCCCTCTGGCTCACAGCAGTTTCAGTAATCAAGACCTGGAATTAGAGACCCCAGAAGCCCACTTGGTTTTGTACTGCACTGTGGCCAAGTTGGTACCCAAACTGTAAGATGAAGTTTCCTTTACTCTTCCCTCTCCTTTCTTCAAGCAGAAAAGGTATCTCCCCATAGCCACTACTAGTAGGAATGTGCTGGTTCATAACTGAAGGCAGCACAGCTCTGAGTCTCACCCAAGGTCTTTGGTGAGTATTACCTGGCTACCACTGCTGAGTATTCAGGGCCCAAGTGCTCTTTAGTCAGCAGGTGATGAATCCTGCCACAACTGCATCCTTCCCTTCAAGGCAGCAGGTTCCTTTCGGGCCCAGGGTGTCTACAGATGTTATCTGGGAGCTAGGTCCTGGAATGGGGCCTTAGGACTTTGATGGGCACCCTATTCTACTGTGGCTGAACCAGTATCCAAATGGCAAGACAAAGTCTTCTTTACTCTCCCCTCTCATCTCCTCAAGCAGAAAGAAAGAGTCTGTTCTGGAGCTGTGAGCTGTGCTGCCTGGGGTTGGAGGAGGGGTGACACAAGCACTCCCTTGGCTAGAGTCTCACTAGGTTGTGTGCACCCCAAGTCCACTGGCTCTGATCCCAGCACAGCACCAGGACTTGCTCAGGAATTGCAGTCCTTATGGCCTAAACTGCCTTTCAACTTCATTTAGGACCTCAGAGCTCTTTAGCCCGTGGTGGCAGGGCTTGCCAGAACTCAGGTTCTAACCACTGGGATGGGTGATTCCTCTCTGCCTAGGGCAGGTCTAAATGTTGTTTACAGTTGGCTGAATTCTGCTCAGCGTTGCTTTCTGCCATGACAGGGCAGCACTGAGTTCCACTGCAAATTCTGACAAGCTCTGCACTCTGCCTCCTCCGAACGCACAGATTCTCTCTCCGTGTCATGAGGCCACTACCAGGGAATAGGAGAGGGGTGGTATTGGCAATTCAAGACTTTCCTACCCTCTTCAGTGCCTCTTTCCTTAATATGATGTTAAAACCCAGTGCTGTGATGACTCACCTGATTTTTGGTTCTTATTAAGGTGATTTTTGTGTGAATAGTTGTTCAATTTGGTGTTTTGGAGGGGAGGATGATTACTGGAGGCTTCTCTTCAGTCATCTTTCCTTGTCTCTCCTAATTCTGAAGATATTTACATAATTGTTATGTTTTGTCCTCATTTGATAAGGCAAGTATGCCAAATACTACTTTTGGCATTTGAACAAATATGGTTGATTTTTTTAGTTTTACCTCAAAATTGCTTGTTAAATCAGTTTTGAGCCTGATTGATATTCAGTTCTGAATAACTGTCTGATTGAATTGAAACTAAGGTTCTGAAAACTTGGCTCTTGTTAAGAATTGGATGAATATGTCTCACACTGTTTGAAACAGACTGTTTACTTACTCTTCTAGGTTCCCATGACATGAGCTAATATATTTATCTTTTTTTTTTTTGGAGACAAATTCTTGTTCTGTTGCCCAGGCTGGAGTAGAGTGGCATGATCATAGCTCACTGCAGCCTTAAACACCTGGGCTTAAGTCGTCCTCCTCTTTCAGTCTTCTGAGTAGCTAGGACAAAAGGTGCAAGCCACATTGCCTGGCTAATTTTTATTTATTTATTTATTTTAGAAGTTTAAAAATTTTAATTTTTTTTTGTAGAGGCAGGATCTTGCTTTGTTGCCCAGATTGTTCTTAAACTCCTGGGTTCAAGTGATCCTCCTGCTGTGGCCTCCCAAAGTGCTAGGATTATAGTCATGAACCACTGCTCCCAACTTTTTTCTTTAAATATTCTTAAAATATGCAAAACCAAACCAGTGTGGTCTTCCCTTTCTGCCATAGCTTTGGAACCTTTTGTGTTAGGGTGGACTCTCCCAGTAGAACACTCCAAGGCCAAGATTTGAGTGCCAGTAGGGGTAAGTATTCAGTAGACACTGGTGGGAAAGTGAAGTGGGTCAGGGAAGCTCCCACAGGGTGTGTCAGCAGGCACTGTACCCGACCTCTGAGAGTTGGTGTAAAGCACACTTCAGGGTTGTCCCACGTGGAGGTCAGAAGCTGGTTAATAATCTGCCTTCTTCTGTCATTAGCTGAGAGCTGGTATGCAGCATTAACTTTCCAGCACCTTCTTCCTACTTATGCATAAACTCAGTATGTTCTGTGGCTAGAAAAGGGAGATACAGGAACCCTTAGGAAGGGCTACCATAGGAAGCTGTGGTCAGACATAGGAACCCTGACTGGTGAAGTGATCATTCTGGGCACCAAGAACCTCTGCTGTATGAAGCAAAAACCAATTTCAGGGCTAGAAGGAAACTTTGAGTTCACTCCAGAGAATCCACCTTCTTTAACTGCAAAATGAGGACTGTAGATTAGATAATTTCCAGTTATTGTTGTCTCTAAATTTTCAGTTCTTTCACAGTTCTGGTCTTTCATGCATGTGTGGTCCTGTACAAAGTAATATCTCTGTATAAAGTCATGTTCTGTATGCCCTTTGTAGAAGTATATTTGCTGGAAGCATAGTACATGTACAAGGAGGCTTACAAATTCTTCTGGAATTCACAAATTCCAGTGTTTTTATTCTATACCAGCATTAGCATGGGGTCTTCTTTTAGTGTTAAAGTGTATGATGTGAATTAAGAGTGTCTGAATCAAAATAACTGCTCTAAAAGGAAATCTATACTGAATAAAATCAAGTGGGAAACTTAGTATTCAGCTTGAATTTGTCTTTAGAAGCAGTCTCAACTCAGGCAATTATTGAAGTTAAACAAAGTTAAAGGTTAGATATTTGAAAATAGTAAGAGAATGATTTTCTGTATTTATCTCTGAGCTCTCCTTTCTTAAAAAGGAACTGGGGAATCAGCGTATGGCCTTGCTGTCCCTCTGTAGCCATATTTGAACTTTAAACTTGCCTGGGTAGTATTTTTTGTTGTGTCTGCCATTGATCGATGGCAACCAGAGGATTTATGGGTGCTTGTCTTTGAGCAGCACCAGCCAGAGATGCTGCAAAAATCCCTCTGTGACTCACTTGCTGCTGCCCTTCTGAGCTAGTAATATCAGTCAATAAATAATATCGAGGCAGGTGGTCAGAGGTACTGCCTGTTAAGTGAAGGTGGGCACCTGGCTAGTAGGAGACCTATATGAGGTTCAAAGATTTTTACCCAATGCATAAATAGTTCTAGACTCACTCCATCACTGGCATACATAGCTTCCAGAAGCTTTGTGCACTCAGAGAACAGGACTATTCTGGGCCTATTAGGCTGAGGACAGGAGCCTCATGCCAACCTTAGGAAAATTTCCAGTGATTTGGACTTTGAATTACCCTAATACTTGTGCACAGATGTGACTAGTTTGACTGATATATTTTAGGGACTAGATGGGAAAAGCCCTTTGCCATGGAGCAGTTACCCTAGAATGGTAGGACGCCTCATACTTCAGTCCCTTTAGAAATCATCTGGTGGGTTTGCTAAAATACAGATTTGGGGGCTCTTGTTAGCTCTAGAAATCTGTGTTTTAATGTTTCTCAGGTAGATTTTAAGGTGGGCAGTCTATAGATCACACCTTGATAAATATACTGCCAGTGAATATGTTTATCTGTCATGTGGATCTGTTTTACTTCAATGATTGGGGATGGTTGGGTGGATGGGTACCTGCTTCACCTTTGAGTAGAAAACAGCAGTTGAAAAATAGACCTATTATTGGATTATTTTGGCTAGTTTGGGGGAAAATACACTATCTTCCAATTTCATATTGGGATGTATCTAGTTAAAAATTATATATTTAATATATTGCATATATCTAGTTGAAAACTTAAAAGCTTGGAGACTATTCTGAAACCTATATACAAATGTAGCCCAAGCAAGTAAACAAACAAAACTAAAAGTGCATTGATATAATAGATGTCAGAGGCAAACAAAGTTTTGAGATCTAAAAAAACAGCAGCAGCCTAATGCTCTAGAAGTTGGTGGGCTTGAAACCACCATGATTGATAAGAGAGGAGAGGAGACTGATGGCAGACCATGATTCAACTGAGAAGGCTAAATTGTATTCACTGTATTCTGATCTGTTGTCTTTGCCCTGCTGCTGCCTCTGTTCTCAAGTTGCATTCTTTTGCAAGGAAACAGCTCTTCTTTAACACAAACAACAAGTTTTTACTCCCATCATGTGTCACTGTCACAGTTTCTATGTTTGTCACAACTCTTCTGAATTGATAATTATGGAAAGTTAGTGTTTGTGTGGCATATTCTTATATCTGTGGGGAATTATATTGCTTTAGTCTATTATTTTCTTTATGTTTGTTCTGATTTCAACTATTGTTACTGACATCACATACAACACACATGTAATCCACAAATTCTCAAACACTTTGGAGTGGCAGCATTCAATATTTAATTATTTGAACTTACCTCAGGGACCCTAACCCCCTTTTAAATATAACAAGAAGCTTTGGGGAATTTCCTGCAAATATTTGTGGCTTGCTTAGGCTTTTGCAAAGCTAAGGTTAAGATTAGTCATAAAAGAATGGTTCTATTTGAATGCAAGTCCTTTTCTTAAACTTTAAGAACATGGACAATATTGTCTATTGGTTGGTTTTAAGTTCAAATGGCATATTGTATTTATTAGAAACTAGACATTATTTGTTGCCTGAGATTAATGATGTGTTTAGTTATCTTTCTATGTCCAGTGCCTAGATCGTGCTGGGCTTACACTCAAATCTAGTGAACTCGTATTCAAGTTCAGTTAATTGTTGAATGAACTAAATAAACTTTGCAAGCCCTGTTAGTTGCATTGAGGATATTGGAATAGTAACTTACCAAATGAGAGAGTAAGGCAGATAGGGCAATTACATAGCATGTATGTTGCCACTCTGTTCCTAATTACTTAGCAAGACATTACTGATGCACTATTTCTTGTTGGGCCAGAATGCTGTCTCTTGATCACCTTAAACAGTGCCTCAGAGGAGCCATTACCAGTCAACCACAGTGGCAGAAGGGGCAAAGGAATTTTTTTTTCCCAAAAAATATTTTCAATACTGAGGGTTAAGTTAATACTTTCTACTGCCAGGAGGATAAAAATTCCATAGAGGTTGCAACAGGTGTCATCTTCCATGCCCACTCTTATTAATTCGTGGTGGCTGTCTCTAGCCATGTTTTAGAATTTTGAGATTGCAAGTAAGAGTCTTAAAAATCAGCTAATGACTTTTGTCCTGGGCAAGTGAGAGAAGAATGGTGGCACTTTGCCGAGTATTTTCTATCCCTACCCAGCAATATTTTTAGCTCATGGGCCATTGTGAGCTCAAGCAGGGAAATTGAAATAGCTGAGTGGGGGAAGAAAAAAGGGGATCGAAGTAGAGCCAGAGGAAGGGAGAGAGGAGGGGCTGTGTGAGGCACAATAAAAGAGGACTATGTAGTAGGTAGTGTGAGAGTGTTACCACTAGGGACCTCACGTGCCACTTGGTAATTTCATTGCCACAGGCTGCCTGTTTCTGCATTGAACTGCAATGGATCTTAATTGCCATTCTTTTGCAGCACCTGCCACATTCAGAAGAGAGTTATATTGTGAATCTAGAAGTTACAATTGCAATAGAACTTAAGAGAAAAAAGAGAACTATGACTATGAGATTGAGAGGCACTCAGGAGAAATTAAGTACTTCAACATTCCACCCCCTCTGCCTTGCCACCCACATCACAGTGTTGCTGTGGGGAGTAGGCAGAAGAGAGAAGACTACAAACCTCTGGCTAGAAGTTTTCATTATTCATTCATCTATAATGTGGGAGGCTCTGTGAAAGTCACTGGAGCTTACTTGAAGATAAAGAAGATCTGTTCTCCACTCTCAACAGGAGGGTCACAATCTGGTGAGAACAGAAGATCTATCAACAACAGCACCTATTGAAAAATGTGAGAAACAGTATGATATATGTGTCTTAGTCTATTTTCTGCTGCTCTACAGAATACTACAGATTGGGTAACTTATAAACAAAAGAGATTTATTTGGCTTATGAATCTGGTGGCTGGGAGGTCCACGATAAAGGGGCCAGATCTGATGAGGGCCTGCTTGCTGTGTCATAATGTGGTGGATGGCGTCACATGACAAGAAAGTGCATGTGAGAGAGACAGAGAGGAAAAGAGGGCCAAACTCCCATAATAACTAACCCACTCCCATGGTAATGGCATTAATCCATTCATGAAGATGGAGCTGTCATGACCTAATCACCTCTTAAAGGTCTCACCTCTTAATATAGTAGTCCACCCTTATAGTTGGTTTCACTTTCTATGATTCTAGTTACAATATTTTGAGGGAGAAAGAGAGAGAGAGATCACATTCATGTAACTTTTATTATAGTATGTTATAATTATCCTATTTTTATTAGTTATTATTCATCTTACTGTGTGTAATTTATAAATTAAGCTTTATCTTTGGTATGTATGTATACGAAAAAACATAGTATATATATAGGGTTTGGCATCCATGATTTCAGGCATCTACTGAGGGCCTTGGAATATATTCTATGAGGATAAGGGGACTACTGAACCATCATAATGGCAATTAGCTTTCAACTGGAATTTTGAAAGGGACATTCAAACCATAGCATTCTATCCCTGGTCCCCCCAAACTCACATCCTTCTCACATACAAAATATATTCATTCTGGCTGGGCACGGTGGCTCATGCCTGTTATCCCAGCACTTTGGGAGGCCAAGGTGGGCAGATCACGAGGTCAAGAGATCGAGACCATCCTGGCTAACATGGTGAAACCCCGTCTCTACTAAAAATACAAAAAAAAAAAAAAAAAAAAATAGCTGGGCGAGGTGGTGTGTCTATAGTCCTATCTTCTCAGGAGGCTGAGGCAGGAGAATCACTTGAACCCAGGAGGCGGGGGCTGCAGTGAGCCAAGATCACGCCACTGCACTCCAACCTGGGCCACAGAGTGAGACTCCGTCTCTCTCTCTACATAGATAGATAGATAGATAGATAGATAGATAGATAGATAGATATTCATTCTATCCTAATAGCCCCAAAAGTCTTCAGTTGTTCCAGCACAGATTCAAAAATCCAAAGTTTAGAGTCCCATCTAAATCAGATAAATGTGAAACTCAAGGCATAATTCATCCTGAGGCAAATTCCCTCCAGCTGTGAGCCTGTGAAATTAAATGAGTTATCTATTTTCAACTATATTGGCAGAACAGGCATAGGTAGACATTCCCATTCCAAAAGGGAGAAATATGTAAGAAATATGTAAGAAAAGAGGGGTAACTGGTTCCAAGTAAGCCAAAATCCAGCAGAGGGTAAAAATCACATCTTAAAGCTGGAGAATAATCTCCTTTGATTCTATGTCCCACAACTTGGGCACACTGGGGGTGGAGGGGTGGGGTAGGGATGACTGGGTACCCAAAGCTTTAGGAAGCCCCATCCCTATGGTCTCGCTAGGCTCAGTCCACCCAGAAGCTCTCATGGATTGGCATCTTGTACCTTGCAGCTCTCCCATGCTGGAGGTGCATACTGGTGGCCCTACAGTTCTGTGGTCTTGGGTTGGTCCCACTCCCATGGCTCCACTAGACATTGCACCAGTGGGGACTCTTTGTGGTGGCCCTGACCTCACATTTCTACTCAGCATTGCCCTAGCTGGGACTCTCTGTGATGGTTTTCCCCCCGGTTACAAGTCTCTTCCTGGGCCCCCAGGCTATCTGTGAAACTGTTTGAAGTCTGCATGGAGGCTGCTAAGCCTCCACAACTCTTGCATTCTGTGTTCCTGCAGAGTTAGCATCACATGGATATTGCTGAGCATTTATGACTTGAACCTTCTGGAATGGCAAGTAGAGTCATAGCTGGGCTCACTTGAGCCACAGAAGGGGCAGTTGAGGAGCACTGTGTGGATCCTGAGTTGAATCTGGGTAGTGGGTCCATGGAGGGCACCCAAGAAACCATTCTGCCCTCTGGGCCTGTGGTGGGAGAGACAGCTTCAGAGATCTTTGAAATGCCTTTGGGATCTTTTCCCCATTGTCTTTATGAAGATACTCGGCTCCCTTCTAACCATGGCTATCTCTTTAGCAAATAGTTGCTTGGCCACACTCTTGGTTTACTCTCCTAAAGATGCCTTTTCACTCTTTACATGGCCAGGCTGTAAATTTTTTAAATCTTTGTGTTCTGTTTTTTACTATTATAAATTCAATCTTTAATCACTTTCTTCATTTTGCATCTCACTCTATGAGGTTAAAAGTAGCCACACAGCAGCCTGAATGCTTTGCTGCTTAGGTATTTCTTCCACCAGGTATCCTAGCTCATCAAGCCCTCAGGCATGAACATAATTCAACCAAGGTCCTAGCAACTATATAAAAAGAATGATCTTTACTCCACTTTCCAATACCTTGTTCCTCATTTCCCCCTGAGACCTAGTCAGACTGGCCTTTACTGTTCATATTTCTACTGGTTAAGTAACCCTAAGCCAAAAGTCCAAAATCTGAAATGCTCCGAAGTTCAAAATTTTTTGGATAACAACACGATGCCACAAGTGGAAAATTTCACACCTGACCTCATGTGAAGGGCTGCAGTCAAAATTGAGGTGCACAACACATGGTTTATTCAGTGTCCTGAGGGATAGAAGACGCTCCCAGTCCCCTTCATCTGCAATATATTTTTTATTGTCATGCCCAGATTCCCTCACGAAAGCACACCCACAAAGGGTAATACAATAGTTTAATGTAAACAGATTTTGTTTCATGCTCCAAATTATTTAATATGTTATATAAAATTACTTCAGGGTATGTGTATTAAGTGTATATAAAACAGAAATAAATTTCATGTTTAGACTTGGGTCCTATCTTCAAGATACCTCATTATATATATGCAAATACTCCAAAAAAATTTTCAAAACCTGAAATGCTTCTGGTCCCAAGCATTTTGGATAAGGGATACTCAACCTGTACTAACATTCTGATCACTACTACTCAAGTACTGTCTGAAAGTACTTTCCCTACAGCTCTTTTTCTTCTGAGCCCTTACCAGAATCGCTCTTATTGCTCCACTTGCAGCAATCTAGGTTTTTAATTAGTATAAGCTCCTTAGAGGCTGATGGTGTGACTTCATAGCAGATAATAGAATGGACCTAAGAAGCAGTGCTAAAATTAAACATTCCTTCCCAATGTTTAAGCTGTGAAATGCCTGCTTCTCCAAATTCTTCTGGCCTCTACCCATTACACAGTTCTAAACCACTTCTACATTTTCAGTTATTTGTGATAGCAACAGCCCCACTTCTGGGTACCAATTTTCTGACTTAGTCCCTTTTCTGCTACTATAACAGAATAGCACAGACAGGGTAATTCATTAAAGACAGGTTTATTTGGCCCACAGTGCTGGAGGCTGGAAAGTCCAGGATCGAGGGGCCACATCTTGGAGGGGCTGTCTTGCTGCTTCATAACATGGCAGATGGTGTCATATTGAAAGGAAGCACCCCTGAGAGAATAAGAAGGCTGAACTTTCCCAACAACTATTCCACTCCCATGAAAACAGCATTAATCCATTCACAAGGGCAGAACATCTTGACCTTATCGTGTCTTAAAGGTCCCACCTTTTAATACCATCACAATGGCAATTAAATTTCAGCATGGGTTTTGGAGGAGATACTCAAACCATAGCAATATGTATGAACAAAGGGCTATTAATTCTGTGTGAGGGGGCTGGGTAATTTCAGCTGTGAAAAATACTTAATTATACTGTACCATAGGAGATATTTATTTTGAAGGATAAATAACTTGCTGTGGAAAGAGAGATTCTAACCTAGTATAGAATTGTAAAGTAGATATAGTATATACTACTGCATTGATGGATTTATTAGGAAGAGCCTATAATGCTTGACATTATTTTTCCTCTTAAAAATAATGTACAATACATGAGCATTAAATTTAATGAAGCAAACCAAATGACATGGATAA
Organism: Rhinopithecus roxellana; assembly: GCF_007565055.1. Lineage (NCBI taxonomy): Eukaryota > Metazoa > Chordata > Mammalia > Primates > Cercopithecidae > Rhinopithecus > Rhinopithecus roxellana. The sequence goes on along the minus strand of NC_044552.1, from coordinate 138,292,250 downwards.
ATGTGCTGGTCAGTAAAAGACCAAATACCTTTTCCACAAAACCAATCTTAATGCTTGTGATTTGAATTGAATTTCTTAAAGAAAAAGCCTTGTTATTCACGATGACCCTAGAATCTTTGTGTCTAATATCAGTACTCAAGTGATTCCTAAAGGCAAGGACTCAATAATAATCTAATTCTATTTCTATTCACGTGAAACCATCTTATCAGTTTGGGGCTTGCGGGTGTTAGTTTTTGCAGGCCTAATTGCTCACTGAACCATCTACCAGAGTTAGAGGCACAGATAAAGGGAATCCATTCTTCTGTAAGAATGTGCGTATATTGTAGACCGATTGCCCATTGTGGACTTTCATTAACTGGTCTTTCCAGTGGGCGGTTCTGCTTTATATGCCCAGTGGTCGCTCTATTGATCTTCTCAGGGAGTTGGCAGGCATTTCACGGCTTAGGATTGCCTGAAACATTTGGAAGCAATGTTTAATTTTAGCACTGTTCCTTAGGTCCATTCTATTATCTGCTGTGAAGTCACACCATCAGCCTCCAAGGAGCTTATACTAATTAAAAGGCAAAGTTCAAGAGACCATGCTCTTGTTTCACCAAAAACCTTTTGTATGAAATAATGGCCCAGAGCATATAGATAAATAGTTCAATAAAGACTTTGGGTAATTTTAGCTTATATGATGAGAAGCTGAAGCTGCCTTTTGGGAAGAAAAGCCTTAAAATGAGATCACTGTGTGGATACTATTTGCACTATGTTCTTTAGACGTGGCACTAAATATTACTTGAAATAGGAGGTATCAGTTTGGTCAAAACCCATTACAAATTTAATTGGGAGTGAGACACATACACGAAGTTGTGTGTCTATGGAATATAAGTGTTTTGCAAAGGTCGAAAGGCCTTCAGATCTGAGAAGTTTGAACCATTCAGAGACTGACAAAAGAGACTTGAATCTATAGAGCAATTTGGGAGTCAACACAGGATGGGTTTTTTCCCCTAACTTTCCTGGTATAAAAATAAAATCTTTGTTTTGAGATTATGCTGTCAGATATGATTAGTTTTTTTCTCCTTCTTTTACATGATTACTTATGATTTATCAATGTTTATGCTTTTAAACTCTTCCCCAAATATGAGCAAATGTAGCTTGTGTTTCTCCTAAGAAATGAATAGAGCAAAATAAACCTTTCCTTTTTTCTCTTCCCTGAATTTCTAACAGGACAGATTAAAAATTTTTTTCAATCTGAAAGAATTCATCTACACTATAAAGTTATCAAGTCAGAGGTAGACAGGTTGTAAGTGAAACCCTGTATAATTTCGTTTGCAACAGAATAATCTCATCTGTGACATATTGAAATGTTTTATTTTTATAGTAGACTCAAAATTTAGGGCATTAGAAGTTAGAGTGCTTGCATCACAATAATTGTTCATACTGGGATAAAGTTGACTGAATAATGCAAATATTATATGGGTTATAGATAAATTTAAACAGGAAGTTACCAATTTTATGATAAAGTGATCCCTTTTGGCTTAATGACCATTAATGAGATTACAAGCTAGCAAATCACAGGCCAAATCCAACCTATAGGCCCAAAAATAGATTCTTTTTATAAAGAAAATTTAAGATACCTTTTGGTTATATAGTGAAAGGCAAATATTTCTTCCACTATTGTTCCCCAATTGAGAAACTAACGAATTTCTAATGGATCCTTCCAGAGACAGTTTGTGCAAATGTGTATATAAACAAATATGTGTGTCCATTCCCCAGCCTTAACTTTATACACGCTTTTCTATACCACTTTCCTTCTTCTTTTCCTCTTTCCCTCCCTCCCTCCCTTCTTCCCTCCCTCCCTCCCTCCTTCCCTCCATCCCTCCCTCCATCCCTCCCCTCCTTCCCTCTCTTTTTAAGCATGATATCTTGGAGTCCATTCCATTTTAGTACAGTCTTATCAGTGCATTTTTATTCTTTCTGATTCTATTATATAAATATACCAAAATTTCTATAACAATTTCCCTATTAATAGGCATTTTGGATGTTTGCCAACATTTGCTATTTTTATATGACTATGCATACCTTTGTACAAATACCATATCAGATATGTGAGTACATATCTATCTGTAGGATACATTTCTGGAAGTGCAACTGCTGGGTTAGAGGGTAAGGACATTGGTAATTACACTAGATGTGTTAAATAGCCCTCCAAAATGGTTGTATGAATTTAGCCTCCTAGCTGCAATGCATGAGAATGCCTATTCCCTCACTCTTGCCAGCCCAGTGTGTTATCTAATTCTTTGATCGTTGCCAATATAAGTGAAAAAATGTAATCTCAGTCTTGTTTTAATTTGCATTTTTCTTAAGAGTGAAGTTTAGCATCTTGTCATATGTTCAAGAACCATTTTTATTTTATTTTCTGCAAACTGTTCATTGCCTTTTAAAATTGAGTTGTTGCTCTTTTACATATGGAATTATAATACTCCTTTTAATTTAGAAATAGTAGCCATTTGGAATGTGTGTTGCAAATATTTTTAACCATTTTTTTCTTTGTGTTTTGTCTTTACCATGTGGTGGTTTTAGCTATGTAAAAATGTTATTTTATGTGTTTTAAATTATTAGTCATTTCATTTATGAATTATGGTTTTGGTGTCATACTTAGAAAATTGTGAGCTATATGTATCTCATAATATATCTCACATATATGTATGTTTATAAACAAACTATTTCTAGATGAAATTTCTATTTAATCATATTGTTATCTCTACTTTTTTGAATTTACAAAAGTTATCTTTGGGGTCTAATATGTTGTTAATTTTTGTGAATGTTTCTGTTTATATGAAATGAGGCATAATTTTCATGTTATAGGGTTTTACATGTATTAATCAGATTTCTATTTACTGATTTTCATTTTATTATTCTATAACCTTATTTTTTTTTCCTACACAATTTGTCAAAAACTGAGGGAAGTGATTTCAAGTCTCTTACTACTAATGAGTTCCTAGGTATTTCTCTTTGAAGCTCCTATCATTTCTGCTTTGTTTATGATGCAGCTATGCTACTTGGTGCATAAATATTTGTAGCACTTGAAACTTCATTGTGAATTTTACATTTTGTCATTATAAAGTAGGCTTCTTTGTCTTAACACTTTTAATTCTGAATTCCATTCTGCCAGTTGTTAAAATTCTAAGTCTTGCTTTCTTATTACAATGCTGATTATCTTTATATTTTCACTTTCTGACTCACTTTGTTTTGGAACTGGGTTTTGATTTGTGGTTCAGTTTTTGTCTTTTGTGTAGGCCATTTAAATGTACTGAAATGACAGAGATGCTTGGTCTTGATTCTGTCATGTTAGTTCATGTTGTAGTTTCCGTTTTGAAAAACCTTCACATTCTGGTCTGTTTTCGTTTATTTTGCCTCATGCAGTTTTTTTGATATTGAGAAGTTTACATTTTTGTACTGATTACCTTTTAATTATACTTTTATATAATAACTTTAGCTCTTTCATTTTTGAGTACTTATTAGTTTCTTAATATACAAAATAATGAAATTACCATGAAAGAAGATTAGAATCTTCTTTCCCCTCCTTTTCTACTTTATCAACTAATTTCAGTCAATAACATTCGCTTTCTTAGTGTTTCCATTTGTACTGCCAAGTATGTTTAAATTTATGTTATTTAACTTGTTACCTTTGAGATACTTGGATTTCCAGGAATAAAAGCTGAAACAATCAGAGAACTTATTTTACTTATCACTTTCTTTTGATCTTTTTATAAAAAAAAGTTCTTTCCGAACTTTTGTTCTCTTTTAGTGTACAATTAAATACATTCAGTGTTTACCATCACTTCTTTTGCTATATTTTTCCTCAGCTATATTTCGGTTGGAGGAAACTTGTCATCTAGCCGTTTTCTTAAGGAGGAATCGTGGCAACAAAATTCCATGAATTTTTGCATATTTTAAATGGTTTAACTGAAGCCTTCATAAATTTTGGAGGATAGCTTACTGGATATAAATTCTTTGGCTCACAATTCTTTCTTTGAAGTACTCCTGTGTATTGATTTACTGGTTTTTGGCATTGGATTCTATGGAGAAATACAAGGTCAGCCTTGTTTCTTTTAATTTATGTATTATTTCATATTTTTGCCTAGGTGTTTCCCAATTTTTGGATTTAAACTTCAATAACTTTCCTAGGATAGATCTCAATTTTGATCATTCTGAGTTATTTATTTTTAGGTCAGTATGTGCCCTTTTACCCTAAAGAAAAAACTAATGAGATTAGATGTGTTATATTTGTTATAAAACATTATTTAAAATGTAAATATCAATCTACCAATACACAATAAATGCTTAAAATTTCCATTACCACTAAAATAATTATTCAAAGTTATTTTTCATTTAATGTCTACATGAATATTTATTACAGGTCTAGTCTCTCCAATTCAACAAAAATGTGAATGCCACCTATGATAATATTAATAGTAGATATGAGTAATTCCAGGCCCTCCTATGTATCATTTTGTCTCCTCTTCCAAACAAACTGTGTGTAAGTACTATTATTATCCCCATTCTGAAGAGGTGGGGACTGAGGCTTAGAGAAGAGAAGTAATTTGCCTAACGTTAGTAAAAGTTAGAGCCAGGATTTAAACCTAAGCCATCTGACTCTACAGTCAAATTTTTAACCACTAGGTCACCCACTTATTGAGCTGGAGGGCTATCTATTTGGATACTTCTTGTGATGCTGAGCTATTATTCAATCTATTAGTGTCTCTTTCATGAAAACTATGTGCTTGAAGGTTTTCTCAGCACTTTAGATCCTTTAATTAGTCAGTTGTTCTCAACCTGAGGTGATTTTGTTTCCCAGGGAACAGTTGGCAATGTCTGAAAAACAGTTATCGTTGCTACGGCTGGGGCAAGGGGTAATGCCGCTGGCCTCTGCCCTGGCTTTAACGCACAGGAGAACCCCCACAGCAAGTAATTATTCATCCTAAAATGTCAAGAGAGCTGCTGCTGAGCAAATCTGAATTACATGATAATTTTCTTGAGGGAAAGTCTTTGCTTTTACTTGTATCACTCCATATCATTTAATCCAGTGCTATAACTGAGAAGATACATAGTAGCTGTCGACTGGCTAATGTTTTTAACAAAAATAATATTTAAACTTATTTTCCAAAGTTCTAATACTCTTTAGAATTGTATTGTTTCAGCAACAAAAAGGACAAGCAATCACCTATACCTTATTGAAGATTTGACTTTTTTTTTAAGAAAAATGCTTTTTTCTCTCTCTGATCTAATTTTATATCAATAAATATTTCAGTAATAGTTATCATTAAATTAAAATGAGGCTGTTCATTAAGGAATTTCATCCCCATTATTAATGAAGAGCTCGAAATGAATTATTTCCTGATACTTAGCACAGGGTTTATGAAAATTGGTAAGAATAGTTCATTTTTCTTTGGGAGTGGAGAAAGAGGTTGTTAGGATAATGAAATTGGGTAGAATTGTCTGTGTTTCTATTTAAAAGACCATTTTATTAATTAGCCTTCCTCTTCCCTCAGAGAATGAGATCAAGTTCTGTTTCCTTACCAGAAGCTTACCTTTCAATTCCACCCCACACTTTGGAGCAACTGTGAACAGTAGCAGCCCATAGTTATAATAAAGTCTGTCCACTTTGAAGACAAGGCCCACTGCCATGATGATAACTTAAGAATTACTAACTATATCCTTTTATTTCCCCAGCCGGTCACATATATCCAAAGCAAGAACATGTATTAATTGCTTCTGGATAGGGGTGTCGAGCTGTCATAGAGCTCTAAGCCAGTATCTTTTTGAAAGCGAATTAGTGAATAATGTCCAAAAGGGAATTTCCTACTGTCTGGCTCCAGTATTCAAAAGTATCTGTTTGCAATTCCCTTATGCAATACCAGGGGCTAGCTCCCAGTCAAATATGTGGGAAGTTTTTTGAATATTTCAGGGAAATGATTCCTATTGTAGGCTTTCACGAGCTCACAGGATGATTTTTTTTAAAAAAACCAGTGATAAATCTTTCTTGTCTTAAGGAGTTCTGTTTGTAATTGAAGGAAATTGGTTTAGGAAGGATGAATTGTGCATTTTAGAACAAAAATAAGGCATGTAAGTAAGGTGTTTATCAGTATGAATTCCTCTGAGTGCTGGTAAATGCTCTTCATAACAAGTTCTCCAGCTAAAGGTTCCCATTAGCAGCTGTTCGGTAGTTAATTGTCTTTCTTCAACAAGTAGTCACGGAAAGGTTTCATAGTGCCAGAGTTCTTTCTGTGTCTCCTCCATCCAAATTCAAAGGCATCATTAGAACATCTGGAGGACAGTATGACAGATAGCAGAATCCTTCTGGTACTTGCACTTCCCTGTGTCTCTCTCTGTCTTCTTAATTAGGATGCAAAGTAAAAGTGACAGAGCTGTTGCTAGTGAACAGGCAGCATCTGGCACCTCCACGAGAGGGGGCAGATTTAGCAGGGAGGGGAGTAGGATAATAATTCATATGCCCTGACAGACAGGAACACTTTAAAAGTGGAATGTTGCAAGTTGTTTGCTACAGTCAAATGTGACTTTCTTGCTACATTTTGCAGTTTTGTGTGATGAAAGTGGGGCCACTCAGGTTCCAACAGATCTCTCACTTCTGAAGAACTCCGAACTGAGTTCAGGGGAGTTGAGTTTCCTTAGGAAATAGTGGGAAGAATTGAGATATTTCTTTGGGAAAAATAACATGAGTATAGTGGAGTAAAAATGTCTTCAAGTCAGTCTACAAGTTCTTGGTGATGGAGTTCATTGGATGTAGTGACTAATTTTTAACAGGTGAAGGTCAGAAAAGTAGTCAAGACACTTAAGTTATGGGGTCAGAAGGCTGTAAATTTTAGAATAAGATTATACAAGTCTGTGGATTGGAAATTATGTCTCCTCTCTTATTTGTTATAAGGCTGTAATAGACAAAGAAAATGTGATTTTGTGCTATATCCATGGATCTTTAATACATCCAATCAAAATGTGAAAATTAGTCTTGTCAGCTGGTGAAAATTCAATAAATTGTTTACTTTTCTGTATATGTAATAAAACCTTTTAAAAAGTCACTCAACTGTTTCATTCTTACATTACCAATCTGAATTATTTTCTCTTTTAATTAACCAAATTTTTTATTAAAATGACTTATTTACCATTGAGTGGAGCTAATTTGTTACCAGATAAAACATCGGCTTTGATATCCCACTATTTTTGCCCCTGTTAACCATATGAGATTTGGGGCAATATCTGTAATCCCTCTGAAGTTGATTTTCTTCATCTATAAAATGGGGCTAATGTCTTCCTTTATAGCATGTTCTAAGGACGAGAGACCCTCCCAGCTCCCAGTATTGCTTCAGGCACATGATAAATACACCATAATTGGTAGCTAGTATGATGATGATGATGATGATGATGATGATGATAATGATGATGATGATGATAAAGCCTGTAGTCATTAAGGAAATGGAAGTGAAACAGGTGTAAAGTAGCACAAAAGCATATTTATTTAGTTACTTAGAGAATATATTATGAATACTTACCTTCTGTTATAGTAGTAATTTGGGGAATTATTACAAATATTCAGAACTACATCATGCTGGCTGGATGGGGTCTCACATTAATCTTACTGCCCCAGACCTGGTATCTGATATTCCTGAGCTGTGATCTAGGCATCAGATGGCTTTGCACCAGGCCTTTTCTGTTGGCATGGCTACGACTATTTTTCATTGGCTTTAGCATCTCCTAAGCACTCTCTCACTGAGAGGGACTGTACCCTATGTTGAGCCCATAGCTAGGCCTTTGTCAAAGCCTTTCCCAGGCTTGGGCTGTCACGGCCAGAGGAAGCCCTGGAACCATGGTTTTGCTCACCCTCTAACTTCAGATGCTCTCTGCTGTCTGGGCTTCTGCTGTTTGCCCACCTAATTGATGGGAGTTCAGTACCAGGACTGAAGGAGGGTACATATCCTTCAAGCTCCTTTACACACTGTTCATTAGATTGTGAGCTTTGGGGCCAGTTCTAGTCTAGTCAGTTACTCTACCTTCCATTTTTGCCCAAGTTGAAATGCTCCATCCTTTCTATGTGTCCTTGATCCTCTCAGAAAATACTCACCTTTCAAGGTCCAGAGAAACCATTATCTTTTGATGGTATTCTGTCTGGCAATTGCAGGTCAAGATTTTCATGCTTTTCTTTATGCCCTAGCTTACTTAGTTCATAACTTCTCTGATAGCCTTTATCACTTGGTATAATTTATATTTTCCTATGTAAGGATGGTGCATTTCTTGAAGGCAAGAAATGTCTACTTCATCTCCATATACTAGTATCTACTAGAGATCAGCACATATGAACTGATTAGTAAATGCAGGATAAATAGAACTGATTTAAACATCTTATCATTTGACTTCAAAACAAACATAATTATTATAGTCAACACTAGGAAAATAGAAGTTCTTTACATTTGGCTTTGGAATGTACAGGGTCAAAGGGAGTCTTATAACTGAATGTGGATGAGTATAGTATCCTGGAAATTTATTAATGAAACTATGAAGCATCTTAATTCTCTCTGTTCAACTCCCCACTGAAACTTCTGCTTCTCTCTGAAGCTGTTGTTTGGGTTTCATCTTTCCCTTTGCTTCAATGGGGAAGGTAATTAAGTGTTTCAAAACCATATTATGTTTCAAAGTTCTGTCTTTGTGCTGTGTCAGGTTAAGGACAAAGGAGGAAATTAGTGACTTTCTTTAGAGACTTCTTGGTATCGTAGGAGGGCATTACAAATTTCTTGGCCTCTTTCTCAACGAGGCCTGTGCCCTGTTGGGCCTACCCAGTCTTCACACCCTGAAGTCCCTTGTGCCTCACTGTCTTCCATTTAAAATTACTCCAGTTGTATTCCACGATATCTATATTTTCATATTTCTACATCAACTGTTTTGGGACAAGGAGACTGTACCACCATACATGAAAGGAAATAGGCTGTGGAATGGGCTTCAGATTGGCCTGCTTGAAATCTAGTTGTGATTTTTCAATGTGTGATGCAAGCAAGTCCTTTAACCACCTGGAGCCTCAATTTCCCATCTGTAATAGGACAATCAAATCTATCTCAGAGTGTCTAGAGATCAAATAAGTGAAACTTTCAGTACAATGGCTGGAAAACAGCAGCCATTCAATGAGTGGTGGAAGTTGTAATTACTGTTACTATTATTTCTGTGCCTTTTGCTCTTTTCTCTAGTACTATGAGTATAATTTTAACCCTATTTTCTTTTCTAAATTTTCTTTCACCTTTCACCCACTATCCATTATCATATCTCTAGTTGTCCACAAAATATGGATGTTACACTTAATCTAAAATCTACCATTGAAATGATTGGCTATCTGTCCCTCTTAAAGTCACTTCCACCCACTTTCCTCATTGCTCTCCAGAGCTCCTCCATCCTTCTAGTGTCCTCCCAAAGACATGGATCTGCTGCATTCTGTTTTCTACCTACATGTAGCTCTGAACAATTCTCAGATTTGTCCCATTCTACAATTACCATCAAGTCCAGCAATTATTTTCTTACATTTTAAATCATTCTAACAGCATGAAATAGTAGGCTTTCTGTCTTTACTCTTCTTCGTAATTCGTCCTACACACTGCTGCTGAAATCTTTCAAGGAGGAAGAATGATTTTATCACATCCCTGGGTAAATCAAGAATCTTCAAAAACTCTCGGCTCTATAATGCAAAGATCTTAATTTTTTGACCTTGTCTTTATTTTCCAACAGTAACAAGAATCATTTACTCCCAATTAATAAGAGACAAGTTAGTATTTTCAAAAAGGACTATTACTCAACTCTAAAAGAAAAGCCAAACAAAAATAAATATAAGCATACATAGATTAATAGACTTTTTTTTTTAATTTTAGGAAAACCATTATCTACTTTATTGATACAACCCTCAGGATTGGAATTTTGAGTTTCTTTCCTCACTCTCAGCCCTCAGGTTGGGCTGATAGAATTCTCTGTCCCTCTCAGAACCTTTTTCTATTTTTTGTTTTCTACCTGGGTGTGGGCCCAAGGTTGTCATCTCCTTAGATCCAGACCTGGGTTACAAGTCAGCGATGTATGGTGGATTCCCCTCCTAGACCTGACCAGCCTGTGTTGACCTCCTGTATGAAGACTATTCTAATCAGAATACCCTTGTCTCACTGTAACGTGATGGGCTGAGACAGTGCAATGAGCACTGTCTTCTGGGGAATCTGTTGCCAAAACACGTCCGCTCCATTATCCTATTCCACAAAGTCCTTGCTTTGTAGGGGCCTTCCCATTCTTTCCTACATCCAATCTGACTGATGGTTCTTGTTAGATAATTTGGTAAATAGAACTGATAGACCCTGATCCCAATACCCGTACTCTTCTAGGCTCTGTTCAAATGCCATTCACTGCTTCACAGATTCCCTTAATAGGCCTTCTTTGGGACACTGATGTTAAATAATTTTAGTTCTTGGCCGGGCGCAGTGGCTCAAGCCTGTAATCCCAGCACTTTGGGGGCCGAGACGGGTGGACCACAAGGTCAGGAGACGGAGACCATCCTGGCTAACAGGGTGAAACCCCGTCTCTACTAAAAATACAAAAAAGTTAGCCAGGCGTGGTGGCAGGCGCCTGTAGTCCCAGCTAACCGGGAGGCTGAAGCAGGAGAATGGCGTGAACCCTGGAGGCGGAACTTGCAGTGAGCCGAGATGGCGCCGCTGCACTCCAGCTTAGGCAACAGAGCCAGACTCCGTCTCAAGAAAAAAAAAAAATTAGTTCTTACAAGCTTTGCTGATAACCCCGAGGAGGTCCTTTCGTTCTCTGTTCCTAAAAGCAATGGCGGTGACTTTCGATTTTTATTTGACCCCAATACTTATGGGCAACTTAGTTCTTAGCAGAAGGTCAAGGCAGAGCTCACCTAGTCCACCTGATTCCTTTATCTGCTTCCTTTGCTTGAGCTACAGCTCTGATTTCTGTAACCTGCTGAGCCTTGTCCCATGCTAGGTCCTGTAACTGCTGCTGGCTATCAGCTGCAGGTCTTCAGTAACAGTTACTGAAAAATAAAAATATGTTTCTCCAAAAAGAAAACAGTTTGCAAAGTTCTGCCCTGCCCAAACCACCAGGGTAATAGATTCCCATAGTGATGTTGAGTGTTTTCATTCAGAATGACTCAAGTGTCCAGGGATCAATCAGAGCTTTCAAACTGAACTTTTCTTCCTCTTTTCAATTATTTTAAAGAAATAATTGCTACGGAAGCACTCCCCGAGCCCTTGCCATTTCAGAGAACAAGTTTGAATTGTGCTGAAGTCTCCACTAGGTTTCTTCGCTTGAAATTTAAAAATGACTATTTAGTTCAGTTTTAACGTCATTGGCTCTTTTTACTTGTTGGCTGCTTTTAACTTGAATCAGAATCCATAGTTGCTGAGCTTCCAGAGTCCAGGTGAGATTCAGGCTGAGCCATGCTCTTTGGCCCAGCGATGCCCTCCCCACCCCCCATTTTCCCACTTTGCCCTTTCTCTCTTACACTCACTTTATCTCTTCCAGTTTTCTTTACGTATATAGGAGGTAAGCAAATCTGTCTTTTTTTTTCCCTCCACATTCCTGTTTTCTCAGTTCTTCCTGGCTATGGTAGATTTTTCTCTAACCCCCTCCCCCAGATCTATAAACCTGACTTTGTTCCGAATATGGCTTACAGCTGATATTTCCCGGAAAGCGACTAACCACAGCTAACTTCCTGCAGTTCACAAAGCACTTTCGCAAAGTTGTCAAATGAACTTCATGTGGCTCAGTTCTCCCTACTCCTTAGTGAGTCCTCAGAATGTCAATACTCAGCACTGTCGTAGCTTGCATGAAGAAATATTACTTTGTGGGAGTTGTTTATGCCTTGTGTACACTCAATCTTCCCACAAAAATGGTAAATTTCTTGAACCATCATTATTTAATTACTTTGAGAAATACTAAGAGCTTCCACTAAATTAGAATGACTTTTTAATGGGTGTAGTTAAGGGAAGTCTAAGTAGCAATGAGCAGACCGTGACTCTGATGAGGACAGCAGGACACACTGGTGTGGGTGTGTGCTGCAGCGAGGAAGAGGGCCAAGGCTGGCTTCAGGGATCCCAGCCCTTGGCCCTCTCCCACCTCCTGATGCTGAAGCACTACCTGCAGAGCCAGAATGCAGCCTGAGGTGAAAGGGAATGTCAGTTACACTGATCCTGTCTTTATGGAAAATTTTAGTATTTTATTCATCATGACTTTTTTGCATTCATATGATTTTTTAAAATATTGCATTAAAATATTATTCATTTTGATTGGTGAATGTTTTGGCACCTCACTGGCCTCACTCTTGTCCCAGTCTTATGCTGAAGCTCCATTGTTAAGCATGAGAGTCCTTTGTTTGTGTATCTGTGTGTCTGGGAGGAATGTGGGGTAGACATCGATTCACTTCAGCAAGCATCAGAATCACCTGAAGGGCCGGTTAAAACACAGCTGGCTGGGCCCCGCCCACTCATTCAGCAAGTCGCTGCAGCTGAGACTTTGGGTTTCTTTTTTTTTTTTTTTTTATACTTTAAGTTCTAGGGTACATGTGCATAACGTGCAGGTTTGTTACATATGTATACTTGTGCCATGTTGGTGTGCTGCACCCATCAACTCGTCAGCACCCATCAACTCGTCATTTATATCAGGTATAACTCCCAGTGCAATCCTTCCCCCCTCCCCCCTCCCCATGATAGGCCCCAGTGTGTGATGTTCCCCTTCCCAAGTCCAAGTGATCTTGTTGTTCAGTTCCCACCTATGAGTGAGAACATGCGGTGTTTGATTTTCTGTTCTTGTGATAGTTTGCTGAGAATGATGGTTTTCAGCTGCATCCATGTCCCTACAAAGGACACAAACTCATCTGTTTTTATGGCTGCATAGTATTCCATGGTGTATATGTGCCACATTTTCTTAATCCAGTCTGTCACAGATGGACATTTGGGTTGATTCCAAGTCTTTGCTATTGTGAATAGTGCCGCAATGAACATACATGTGCATGTGTCTTTATAGCAGCATGATTTATAATCCTTTGGGTATATACCCAGTAATGGGATGGCTGGGTCATATGGTACTTCTAGTTCTAGATCCTTGAGGAATCACCATACTGTTTTCCATAATGATTGAACTAGTTTACAATCCCACCAACAGTGTAAAAGTGTTCCTATTTCTCCACATCCTCTCCAGCACCTATTGTTTCCTGACTTTTTAATGATTGCCATTCCAACTGGTGTGAGATGGTATCTCACTGTGGTTTTGATTTGCATTTCTCTGATGGCCAGTGTAACCAAAACAGCATGGTACTGGTACCAAAACAGAGATATAGACCAATGGAACAGAACAGAGCCCTCAGAAATAATACCACACATCTACAGCCATCTGATCTTTGACAAACCTGAGAAAAACAAGAAATGGGGAAAGGATTCCCTATTTAATAAATGGTGCTGGGAAAATTGGCTAGCCATAAGTAGAAAGCTGAAACTGGATCCTTTCCTTACTCCTTATATAAAAATTAATTCAAGATGGATTAGAGACTTAAATATTAGACCTAATACCCTAAAAACCCCAGAAGAAAACCTAGGTAATACCATTCAGGACATAGGCGTGGGCAAGGACTTCATGTCTAAAACACCAAAAGGAACGGCAACAAAAGTCAAAATTGACAAATGGGATCTAATTAAACTAAAGAGCTTCTGCACAGCAAAAGAAACTACCATCAGAGTGAACAGGCAACCTAGAGAATGGGAGAAAATTTTTGCAGTCTACTCATCCGACAAAGGGCTAATATCCAGAACCTACAAAGAACTCAAACAAATATACAAGAAAAAACAAACAACCCCATCAAAAAGTGGGCAAAGGATATGAACAGCCATTTCTCAAAAGAAGACATTCATACAGCCAACAGACGTTGGGTTTCTATCAAGTCCCAGGTGATGCTGCTGCTGCTGCTGCTGCTGTTACAGTTACATATCCCACACTAAGAATCAATGACATAGAGATTCCTCTATCTGAGACTGTTCAGCATGGATAAGGTGGGTCCCTTTATTTAGCCTCTGAACAACTTTTTCTTTCTTTTATGTGTATGTGTGTGTACAAGAAGCAATAATAACATAGTAATGAAACTGATTACATCTAATCTGAAGATAATTCCCAACTTTTAGTGTTTTATAATGACTTTTTTCAGGAAAAGTTAATGTTTGTATTAACTAAGTCTCTGAAACAGCTCTGTAGTATTTGTTAAAGTGTACAATTTTATAGCTGTTTTTAAATGAATAGACTTCATTTTTTAGCACAGTTTTAAGTTTACAGAAAATGTGAATAGGAAGTACAAAGTTTCCATATACTACTACTCGCAACCCCTCAACAGTTTCCTCTATTACTAACATCTTGTATTAGTGTGGAACATTTGTTATAACTGATGACCCAATATTAATACTGATGCATTATTAATAACTGAAGTCCATAGTTTACATTAGGACTCACTCTGTGTTATACATTCTACAGGTGTTGACAAATATATAATGACAATATTCACCATTATGACATTATATAGAAGAATTTCGCTGCCTTAACAATCCCTTGTGCTCTACCTATTTATTCCTCTCTTTCCTCCACAAAACACCTGGGAAACACTGATCTTTGTTTTACTGTCTCTATTGTTTTGCCTTCTCCATAATGTTACATAGTTGGAACCATACCGGATGTAGCCTTTTCAAATTGGTTTCTTTCTTCTTTCACTTAACAGGGACCTGTGTGGTTCCCATACATTTCAGGTTCCTTCATATATTTTTGTGGCTGGATAGCTCATTTCTCTTTATCACTGGATGATATTTCATGGTATGGATGCACCACAGTTTATTCACCTATTGAAGAACATTTTAGTTGCTTCTAAGTTTGGGTGGTTATGAAGAAAGCTGTTATAAACATTTGTGTGCAGGTTTGTGTTGACGTAAATTTTCATCTCATTTGGGTAGGTATCAACAATTTTAAATACAAGATGTTTTAAAAGTTTCCAGTGCTCTGTTTTTGATGGGGAAATGGTGGGCATGGGAATGGGGTCCTTAGACTGAGTACCACCACTACTACAGTTACTACTGCCTGCTACTATCTATTGAGTAAATGTGTTTATTCACGTAAAATGCTTAGACAGGGGCCTTGAAATAGCAAGCACTCAATAAAGGTTGTTGATGTTATCATCATCATCACCATTACTAGATGACTGGACCTTGGGCTAGGGGATTTTTATACGCTATCTCTTCTCCTCAAAAAACTTCACAAATTTCGCTTCTTTTCCTGTTTTACATGTGGTGCTCTGAAGCTTAGTGAGGGTAACATGTCCAATGTCATGCAGCTAGAGAGTGGGGCAGCCAAGATGTCAACCCAGGCCTTTCTGACTTTTTAAACTTTAAAATTATTTCCATGAGAAGGGGAAGGAGTTTTACCAAAAATGTTAGACAGAAAGAAATAAAAATATTAATAATTAAACAAACACTGGAATTTTTTAAAAGGAATTATTAAAATATCAAGTAAAAGATTCATTTTATCAACTCTTGTAAAAAAAAATCCATTGTGCTATAATTACATGCCATAATCATGGCCCTTAATATTGTAAATTTCATTATGCGAATCTGTACAAATTACAAAATGAGTTCTAATTATTCTCTTGATGTAAATAAGTGGCTAAATGCTGCCTAAGAAATATGATGGAATGACTTTTGAAGTGTATTATTCTTATTAAAGCAAAGAAATTCCGTATTACTGGAATTAACTTTTACCTAACCCAAAGCTTAGCATTCCAGACAAAGCCACAGTTTTCTAAGTTGCTCTGCCTGTCTCTACCATTTCATTACATTAATCCATTTCTTTACTATTTTTTCTCACTCTCACAGTCTGGAGAACTCCACCTTTAGGATAGCATAGTAGCTAAATGTTTAGGCTCTAAAGGCATAAGGGTGTAGATCCAAATCCTATGTCTACCCTGTATTCCCTGTGTCCTGACATAGGCTCATTATTTCTAGGCTTTGATTCTTTCATGTGTTGCAGTGATAATAAATGTATCTAATTAATGCATTGTTGTAAGGATAAAATAATGCAACATGTACGCAAACACACACACACACACACACACACACACAAACACTTAGCATATGATTTAGAACATAGAGAGGAATTAATCCATGTTGCTAATATTATCAAGGCCATATTTTCATTGATGTTCTTTAAGTACAGAGTCAAAGATTCAATACCTTGGGAAATGGGAGTGAACATGTATGAAAAACAAGAAATATTTGATATTATTCTTGCAGGGTAGACTGTCCACTGAGTAACTTTATGTTTTTCATTTATTCAATACTTTTAAACAAAACATATTTTCCGATATTTTGCATAGCACTAGGAAGACAAAGAACAGTAAAACATATCCCTGCCTCCAGAGAACTCATATTCTGGAGAAGGAAGATAGACATGTAAACATATAAACTCACAAACGATACCATGAGTGCCATAACAAAGCTACAAACACTGGGATGCCAGATACTTTTGGTCTCCAGTGTTAGTAAAGGATGTAAAAGCAATTAAACCTGCTTATAGTCACCTGATAGGGACCTGCAGCTAAATTCAAGTCAATGCAAAATGAAGCTTGAAGGAGGTAGAGCCAATACTCTACCTGTATAAACTTGGTGCCTCTGTCTGAAAATCCAGCTGGGAATGCAAATACAGAAGCTGTAACATTGATGCACAAAATGGTATTACATCCAGACTCTGGGCATGGCACGACTCTAATTTTGGTTGCTGATATCACTCACCAGAGAAGAGCATGGTACCAAAACTACGTTTTATGCCTTTGGGACCTCGTTTCCAACCTCCATTAACCAAAAGAGCCAAATGGCCGGGCGTGGTGGCTCGCACCTGTAATCCCAGCACATTGGGAGGCCGAGGTGGACAGATCATGAGGTCAGGAGATCGACACCAGCCTGGCCAATATGGTTCCACACCATCTGTACTAAAAAATACAAAAATTAGCCGGGCGTGGTGGTGGGCGCTTGTAGTCCCAGCTAGTCAGGAGGCTGAGGCCGGAGAATCGCTTGAACCCAGGAGGTGGAGGTTGCAGTGAGCGGAGACCACACCACTGCACTCCAGCCTAGGCGACAAAGTGAGACTCAATCTCAAAAAAAAAAAAAAAAAAAAAAAGAAAGAAAGAAAAGAAAAAAAAAAAAAGAGCCTAGTGACTCCCGGCTACCTTGACAGACAACCTAATAACTTGATGTAGAAATGAGAAGATGCTAAAGCCCCACAGGCCAATTGTGAGAGATTCCTATGGCTTTCAAAGATGGTGAAATTCTGATATGGATGCAGACTCTCCTGTGAATTTCCTGGGGGTCGTTTTGCTGTATTACTCCCCTTTGCATCCCTCAGGTCCTTAGGAAAGGTCCTGTCACACAGATGCTCATCAAAAGTTTGTTCAATCTAACTGAACTGAATTACTAGAATTTAAAGACTTGCACAATAGTGACTTTTCCTATAAAGAAATTACAAGTAAAACACAAGAGGCCTATGATACAGAAATAGGAATCAATGCTCCTGTAATTCAGTATTTTAAAGGTCTGTAAAGTAATGCTTTAGAACACCCCTGTTTGTTTGCTAATATGTTTATTAATAATAAATATAATTAATTCCTGACTTCGTGATCCACCTGTCTCGGCGAGGTGGCGGCGCCTGTAGTCCCAGCTACCCGGGAGGCTGAGGCGGGAGAATGGCGTGAACCCAGGAGGCGGAGCTTGCAGTGAGCTGAGATCCGGCCACTGCACTCCAGCCTGGGCGACAGAGCGAAACTCCGTCTCAAAAAAATAAATAAATAAAATAAATAAATAAATAAATAAATAAATATAATTAATTATAGTAAATAATACCATGCTCTCCTTTTTATAGGAATACAATGCTGACAACTCTTTCTTCACAGGGAAAATGTTTGTATTTCTTCCAGAATTGATGAATAAGTGGATTGTTCAATTATTCACTTCCTTGACCAGTTCTGCTTCTTTTTACAAGGAATTTGTGTTATTTTAATTTTTAAATTATAAAAATTGCAAAACTAATACTTACCCAAAAGTGAAAATAAAAAGTGAAACTCTTTCCCTTCCTCCACCTACTGCTTCTGATTCTGATCTTTCAGTGTACATCCTTCCAGTCCTCTTCCTATACATGTATAAACCTATAGCCCTAATGCATATGTCTATTAATATATAATGTTTTAATCCCAAACTGACGTATTATATATGTTTTCTTAGGATTCAGTCTTTGTACAGAAGTTTTATATAATTATACACTTATTTCTATGTTTATTTATCATTTATTTTCCTTGCCAGCATGTAAACTGCATAAGAACTCTTATCCTTCAATATACACCTAATACTTAACACAGTGCTAGGCATATGATAGGCCCTCGATTAATACTGAGTAAGTAAATTAACAAATGAATGAAAACATTTCCACCAACATCACATTTTGGACACCCTTTCATGAGGGCCCTGACATCCTCTTTTGTCTTTCCAACATCCACACAGGACTCCATTGCATGGATACCTTATGAACTATTGGAGGATATACTACTAATTCTCTGTTAGGGAGAGCCCGTCTTCATTTTAAGCTAGTCTTTCATAAAAAATAAAGTTTTATCTAGGCAAAGTGCAAATATCCAAACCATAAAAAAAAAATGAAAAGAAAAATAATAGTTCTCTCTTTCTACCCCTAATTCCACTTCCCAAAGAAAACAGTAGAACTACTTTTAACTACTTCTATTTTATGTTTGCTGGCACTTTTCCTTATAATTTAAATAAAATATTTATGATTCATAACATAATTCATAATTTGGATAGTCCTTTCACATCTTAACTATGAAAAATAAGGAATTTAGTACACAATCCCTCAACCACAACCTCTTCAATTTCTTGCTTTTAACAAAAGTTTTATTCTTATTTTTTATGGTCAAAATTTATAACATTTAGAATGTAATCTTTAGCTAGAATTCAGCATTACCTGATTTATCTGTAGATTGACTCAAAACTTAAAACCTAAATTAAAATAACTTTCAAAATATTAAAAAATTTATTGTCAAAATCAATTTTTTTTTTTTTTAGATAAACCACCATAATGCTCCTTCTGAAATCTAACTAATGGGAAAAGAACATCTCAATTGCATCTTCAGTTTCTTTTCTTCTTTTAGGCATTACTTGGTTGCCATGGTTGCTTGTATCTCAAGTCATATTCTTTCTTGCATTCCTTTTTAGTTTTGCTGAAATATTTTTCCAGGGAAAATTTTCATATGGGATGCATGCGTGTAAACTTTCTGCATCCATACATGACTGAAATTATCTTTATTTTATTTTTATAATATTTGATAGTTGAGATGTATACATGCATATATATGTATATTTATAGATATATACGATTCTGGGTTGAAAATTATTTTTCCTTGGAGCTTTGAAGGTGTTGCAGCTTGGTAGTCTAGTGTGCAGTGTTGTTGATGGCCTGTTGCCAGTTTGTTTCTCATTTCTTTGTAGTTAAGTCTTTAAAATTTATTTTTAGCAAAGTACTACATGAATCCTTTCAAGTTGCTATTGCTGTTTTCAGATTAAAGAGTCAAATAGCTTTAACAAGCTTATTAAATAACATGTTTTACTGACACTTTCTTCTTTCTTCCTTTTTTATTTTTATTTTCCTTCCTTCCTTTCTTTCTTCTTTTTTATTTTGTTTGAAGCATTATCTATTGACCTTCCATTATGGAGATTGAAAATGTAGCATTCTTTCATTCTTCTGCAAGAAGCCTTCAATTCTTTCTATCTTTTTGATAAACTTATACTTAATTTTGGTTAGATCAATATTATATTTTAATGATTGGATTATGTAAACTTTATTCAAAGCTCTCTTACATCTCTTTTTGCTCTCCCTGGAATTATTTGTTTTAGTTTTAAAACATATATTTATCACTAATTTATACCCAGAGTCTTCCAGTTGTTTAAATATCCTTTTGATATATTTGAGCACATCTGGTATGCTATCAATTTTGTCTATCTGGAGAACTCTCTACTGGAAGTTTCTGAACTTTTCCAACTTGGACCTGTTTATTCCTAGGCTTCCCACACAGCTATCATCCTAGAATCTCCTTTCACCGTGATTTGGTGAATTTCCTCACCCACTTGGGTTGAATTCCCTGTTCTAGAATCCCTTATATTGTATCTTGTTTCACTTACTCATTTTGTAGGAACACCTCCTCTAGTAGCTTCCTGAGAAAGACTGCATGGAATATAAATTTTTGAGAGATTTCATGCCTGAAAATATCTTTACTCTGCCATCATAATTAGTTGGCAATTAACTGTATATGGAATTTTTTGTTAAAATCCATTTCCCTCAGAATTTTTGAAGGCATTGCATCATTCTCCAAGTTTTCCAATTTTCCAAAGTTAAAAAGTCTGATGCAATTTTTATTTTAATTTTTCTTACGTACAACCTCTTTTTGGCCTCTGAAAGCTTTTAGGATTGTCTCTTTGTTCCCAGAAATTTATTTTTATTTTTATTTCAATAGTTTTTGGGTAACAGATGGTTTTTGGTTACTTGAATAAGTTCTTTGGTGGTGATTTCTGAAATTTTAGTGCGCCTGTCATTCAAGCAGTATACATTGCATCCAATATGTGATCTTTTTCTTTTCCCTTACCTCCCTCCCACACTTCCCCCCTGAGTTCCCCAAGTCCATTATATCCATTATATCATTCTTATGCTTTTGCGTCCTCATGGCTTAGCTCCCATTTATGAGTGAGAACATAAGATGTTTGGTTTTCCATTCCTGAGTTACTTCACTCAGAAAAATGGCCTCCAGCTTTATTCAAGTTACTGCAAAGGCCATTATATCATTCAGTTTTATGGTTGAATAGTATTCCATGGTGTATATATACCCCATTTTCTTTATGCACTTGTTGGTTAATGGGCATTCAAGTTGGTTCCATATTTTTGCAAGTGCAAATTGTGCTGCTATAAACATGTGTGCACATGTGTCTTTTTCATATAATGACTTCTTTTCCTTTGAGTACATACCCAGTAGTGGGATTGCTGGATTGAATGGCGGTTCTATGTTTAGTTCTTTAAGGAATCTCCATACTGTTTTCCATAGCAGTTGTACTAGTTTACATTCACACCAGCAGTGCAAACGTGTTCCCTTTTTGCAACATCCATGCCAACATCTATTTTTTAAAATTTTTAAATTATGGTCATTCTTGCAGGAGTAAGGTGGTATTGCATTGTTGTTCCCAGATAAATTTTACAATTTATCTATCATATATTTAATTATTTTTCTTTTTTTATTATACTTCAAGTTCTAGGGTACATGTGCACAACGTGCAGTTTTGTTACGTATGTATACATGTGCTGTGTTGGTGTGCTGCACCCATTAACTCATAATTTGCATTAAGTATATCTCCCAATGCTATTCCTCCCCCGTTCCCCCAACCCATGATGGACCCCAGTGTGTGATGTTCCCCACCTTGTGTCCAAGTGTTCTCATTATTCAATTTCCACCCATGAGTGAGAACATATGGTGTTTAGTTTTCTTTCCTTGTGATAGTTTGCTCAGAATTATGGTTTCTAGCTTCATCCATGTCCCCAGAAAGGACATGAACTCATCATTTTTTGTGGCTGCATAGTATTCCATGGTCTATATCTGCCACAATTTCTTAAACCAGTCTATCACTGATGGACATTTGGGTTGGTTCCAATTCCTTGCTATTGTGAATAGAGCCTCAATAAGCATACATGTGCATGTGTCTTTATAATAGCCTGATTTATAATCCTTTGGGTATATATCTAGTAATGGGATGGCTGGGTCAAATGGTATTTCTAGTTCTAGATACTTGACGAATCACCACACTGTCTTCCACACTGTCTTCCACAGTGGTTGAACTAGTTTACTGTCTTCCATGGTGGTTGAACTAGTTTACAGATGGGCTGTTTGATTTTTTCTTGTAAATTTATTTGAGTTCTTTCTAGATTCTGCATATTAGCCCTTTGTCAGATGGGTAGATTGTAAAACTTTTCTCCCATTCTGTAGGTTGCCTGTTCACTCTGATGGTAGTCTCTTTTGCTGTGCAGAAGTGCCTTAATTAGATTCCATTTGTCAATTTTGGCTTTTGTTGCCATTGCTTTTGGTGTTTTACTCATGAAGTCCTTGCCCATACCTATGTCCTGAATGGTATTGCGTAGCTTTTCTTTTAGGGTTTCTATAGTTTTAGGTCTAACATTTAAGTCTTAAATCCATCTTGAATTAATTTTTGTATAAGGTATAAGGAAGGGATCCAGTTTCAGCTTTCTACATATGGCTAGGCAGTTTTCCCAGCACCATTTATTAAATAGGGAATCCTTTCCCCATTTCTGGTTTTTGTCAGTTTTGTCAAAGATCAGATGGTTGTAGATGTGTCGTGTTATTTCTGAGGACTAAGTTCTGTTCCATCATTCTATATCTCTGTTTTGGTAGCAGTATCATGCTGTTTTGGTTACTGTAGCCTTGTAGTATAGTTTGAAGTCAGGTAGCATGATGCCTCCAGCTTTGTTCTTTTGGCTTAGGATTGTGTTGGCAATGCGGGCTCTTGTGTGGTTCCATATGAACTTTAAAGTAGTTTTTTTCCCAATTCTGTGAAGAAAGTCGTTGGTAGCTTGATCGGGATGGCATTGAATCTATAAATTACCTTGGGCAGTATGGCCATTTTCACAATATTGATTCTTCCTATCCAAGAGCATGGAATGTTCTTCCATTTGTTTGTGTCCTCTTTTATTTCATTGAGCAGTGGTTTGCAGTTCTCCTTGAAGAGGTCGTTCACATCCCTTATAAGTTGGATTTCTAGGTATTTTATTCTATTTGAAGCAATTGTGAATGGGAGTTTACTTATGACTTAGCTCTCTGTTTGTCTGTTATTGGTGTATAGGAATGCTTGTGATTTTTGCACATTGATTTTGTATCCTGAGACTTTACTGAAGTTGCTTATGAGCTTAAGGAGATTTTGGGCTGAGACGATGGGGTTTTCTAAATATAAAATCATGTCATCTGCAAACAGGGACAATTTGACTTCCTCTTTTCCTAATTGAATACCCTTTATTTCTTTCTCCTGCCTGATTGCCCTGGCCAGAACTTTCAACAATATGTTGAATAGGAGTGGTGAGAGAGAGCATCCCTGCTTTGTGCCAGTTTTCAAAGGGAATGCTTCTCTTTGAAAGCATTACACCACAAAAACATTACAATTTGGCACGTTCAGTATGATATTATTTTTCCCATTCAGTATGATATTGGCTGTTAGAAGGAAAACTAACAAACAGAAAGGACATCCCCACCAAAACCCCATCTGTACATCACCATCATCAAAGACCAAAGGTAGATAAAACCACAAAGATGGGGAGAAACCAGAGCAGAAAAGCTGAAAATTCTAAAAATCAGAGCGCCTCTTCTCCTCCAAAGGAATGCAGCTCCTCACCAGCAACGGAACAAAACTGGATGGAGAATGACTTTGATGAGTTGAGAGAAGGCTTCAGATGATAGGTAGTAACAAACTTCTCTGAGCTAAAGAAGGATGTTTGAGCCCATCACAAAGAAGCAAAAAACCTTGAAAAAAGATTAGATGAATGGCTAAGTAGAATAAACAGCATAGAGAAGACCTTAAATGACCTGATGGAGCTGAAAACCATGGTACAAGAACAACGTGACACGTGCACAAGCTTCAGTAGCCAATTTGATCAAGTGGAAGAAAGAGTGTCAGTGATTGAAGATCAAATGAATGAAATGAAGTGAGAAGAGAAGTTTAGAGGAAAAAAAGAGTAAAAATAAATGAACAAAGCCTCCAACAAATATGGGACTATGTGAAAAGACCAAATCTACGTCTGATTGGTGTACCTGAAGGTGATGGGGAAAATGGAACCAAGTTGGAAAACACTCTTCAGGAGATTATCCAGGAGAACTTCCCAAACCTAGCAAGGCAAGCCAACATTCAAATTCAGGAAATACAGAGAATGCCAAAAAGATACTCCACAAGAAGAGCAACACCAAGCACATAATTGTCAGATTCACCAAAGTTGAAATGAAGGAAAAAATGTTAAGGGCAGCCAGAGAGAAAGATCAGGTTACCCACAAAGGGAAGCCCATCAGACTAACAGCAGATCTCTCAGCACAAATTCTACAAGCCAGAAGAGAGGAGGGGCCAATATTCAACATTCTTAAAGAAAAGAATTTTCAACCTAGAATTTCATATCCAGCCAACTAAGCTTCATAAGTGAAGGAGAAATAAAATCCTTTACAGACAAGCAAATGCTTAGAGATTTTGTCACCACCAGGCCTGCCTTACAAGAGCTCCTGAAGGAAGCACTAAACATGGGAGGGAACAACCAGTACGAGCCACTGCAAAAACAGGCCAAATTGTAAAGACCATCGATGCTAAGAAGAAACTGCATCAACTGTCGAGCAAAATAACCAGCTCACATCATAATGACAGGATCCAATTCACACGTAACAATATTAACCTTAAATGTAAGTGGGCTAAATGCTCCAATTAAAAGACACAGACTGGCAAATCAGATAAAGAGTCAAGACCCATCAGTGTGCTATATTCAAGAGACCCATCTCCTGTGCAGAGACACACATAGGCTCAAAATAAAGGTATGGAGGAAGATCTACCAAGCAAATGGAAAAAAAAGAAAGCAGGGGTTGCAATCCTAGTCTCTGATAAAACAGACTTTAAACCAACAAAGATCAAAAGAGACAAAGAAGGCCATTACATGATGGTAAAGGGATCAATTCAACAAGAAGAGCTAACAATCTTAAATATATATGCACCCAATACAGGAGCACCCAGGTTCATAAAGCAAGTCCTTAGAGACTTACAAAGAGACTTAGACTCCCACACAATAATATTGGGAGACTTTAACACCCCACTGTCAACATTAGGCAGATCAACGAGACAAAGTTAACAAGGATATCCAGGAATTGAACTCAGCTCTGCACCAAGCGGACCTAATAGACATCTGCAGAACTCTTCACCCCAAATCAACAGAATATACATTCTTCTCAGCACCACATTGCACTTATTCCAAAATTGACCACATAGTTGGAGATAAAGCACTCCTCAGCAAATGTAAGAGAACAGAAATTGTAACAAACTCTCCCTCAGACCACAGTGCAATCAAACTAGAACTCAAGACTAAGAAACTCAACCCAAACTGCTCAACTACGTGGAAACTGAACAACCTGCTCCTGAATGACTATTGGGTACATAACGAAATGAAGGCATAAATAAAGATATTCTTTGAAACCAATGAGAATAAAGACACAACATACCGGAATCTCTGGGACACATTTAAAGGAGTGTGTAGAGGGAAATTTATAGCACCAAATGCCCACAAGAGAAAGCAGGAAAGATATAACATTGACACCCTAACATCACAATTAAAAGAACTAGAGAAGCAAGAGCAAACACATTCAAAAGCTAGCAGAAGGCAAGAAAATAACTAAGATCAGAGCAGAACTGAAGAAGATAGAGACACAAAAAATCCTCCAAAAAAAAAAAAAATGAATCCAGGAACTGGTCTTTTGAAAAGATCAACATAATTGATAGACTGCTAGCAAGACTAATAAAGAAGAAAAAAGAGGAGAATCAAATAGATACAATAAAAAATGATAAAGGGGATGTCACCACCAACCCCACAGAAATACAAACTATCATCAGAGAATACTATAAACACCTCTATGCAAATAAACTAGAAAATCTAGAAGAAATGGACAAATTCCTGGACACATATACCTTCCCAAGACTAAACCAGGAAGAAGTTGAATCCCTGAATAGACCAATAACAGGCTCTGAAATTGAGGCAACAATTAATACCCTGCCAACCAAAAAAGTCCAGGACCAGACGCATTCACAGCCGAATTCTACCAGAGGTACAAAGAGGAGCTGGTACCATTCTTTCCAAAAATATTCCAATCAATAGAAAAAGAGGGAATCCTCCCTAACTCATTTTATGAGGCCAACATCATCCTGATACCAAAGCCTGGCAGAGACACAACAAAAAAAGAATTTTAGACCAATATCCCTGATGAACATTGATGCAAAAATCCTCAATAAAACACTGGCAAACAAAATCCAGCAGCACATCAGAAAACTTATCTACCACGATCAAATTGTCTTCATCCCTGGGATGCAAGGCTGGTTCAACATATGCAAATCAATAAACGTAATCCAGCATATAAACAGAACCAAAGACAAGAACCACATGTTTATCTCAGTAGATGCAGAAAAGGGCTTTGACAAAATTCAACAGCCCTTCATGCTAAAAACTCTCCATAAACTAGGTATTGATGGAATGTATCTCAAAATAATAAGAGCTATTTATGATATATATTTAATTTTTAAGAGACCTTTTTACTCTGAATGCTTCTTATTAAAGGCATCCTATTCTTATTTTATGGATGTAATATTTTCTCATTTCTCTGAGAATATTAATGAATGAATTAATGAATACATTTTAGAAGCTTTTTTTTTTTTAGAAAACAAAAGGAAAAAAAACAAACAAAAAAACCTCTATTTCTTCCAGCTTGCTTTATTCTGTATGTGGTTTTGATCTTTCCTATTAGGCTGTCCTCTGTACTCATTTAAGAATGGGGCACTAACAAGCTTATGGAAAACTCTGTGAACTTGGTTAGGACTTGTTGACTATTGGTCTCCCAGCAGGGAGATTGACTAAGTTTAACTGGGAAATTGCTAATGTCAGTATTCTTAGCTCTTTTTCTTTTAGACTGTTCTTATTTCCCAGATAAGAATCTAGTAGTATTCTATCTAGAGGACAGAAGAATCACTGAAAATATTCTGAGATCCAACTGGGAACAGGGTGATGGGTCTCAAGATTCTGTATATACCTAGACTTTTACTTATTTTTCTGTTTTTAATACAGTGGCCGATCCTTCAGCTGTGCTCCATTTCCTCCAGTCCTGAGACTTTCTATTTCATCTAAGTTTTGCTAAGTCAATAACTATTTTTGTTTCCAGCTTCCAAAATCTTATTGTTATAATCTTTCTGTTCTTTTTGTCCTTATTGGATTAATGTCTTTTATTTTTAATCTTTTAACTCATTCATATTTATTGTGATTATTTATTCCACTCACCATCTTATTTTGTATTTTCTAGTTGACATTCTTTTAAGATCTTTTTTTCCTTCTGTTTGGTCTTTCTTGGACTATTGTTTTTCTGTTTCATTTCCACCCCTCATCCTAAGGTTTGGAAATTTTACAGTCTTTATATTTCTATCTTCTGGTGGTTGATCTTTAAATTTTAATATCAATAATTAAACATATGTTTCTATTGGTATTATTAAGTTAATCAATATCTATATCATTTCTCTTCCAAAAAGGATAAGAACCTTAGAATGTTATTTCCTTCTCTACTTCTCCTTCCTATTTTGAAATTATCTGTAATTTTAGTTCCAAATTGTTAGAAATATTTGTATACTTGACATATTTTATTTATATTATTATTATATATTCTATATTACATTTTATGTATTATAAAATATACCATATAATAGGTAAATAAGCATATTAATATGTAATATTTATATATAATAATTTTATTATGACAGTATATATAATGATATAGTCTACATATTATAATATATTATAATATTATTTTTAACATTTAATATTTTTAATATTATTTTTGCTTATTGCTGTTTTGTATCAAACTACTTTCTCTTGGCTTTTTTTGCTAATGTACTTTAGTAATTCTTTGAGAGTGTTAATGTGTTAAAAAATTCCGATTATTTTATGTGTTCAAAATGTCTTTGTTTTGATTTACTCTTGAATGATAGTTTACTGGGCATAGAATTCTAGGTTCAAAATAATTTTCCCATGTAAGTTTTTAAGAGGCAGCCTCAAGAAGACATTCTTTCATGTGCTGTGGATGATGAGGTAGCCTATGTCAGTTTGATTCTTGTTCCTTTATACAGAATCACGACATTTTAATTCTATGAGGCAATTGAGCTTTGTCTCTATCAATGAAGTTCTGCATTTACACCATAATGTGTCTTTTTGATTCACGTTGCTTGACACTTAGTGGGTGCTTCTACCTACCTTGAGGACGCCTGTCTTCAGTTGTGGAAATTTTTCTTTCGTTATTGCTTTGAATACTTTTTTCTATATAATAATATATAATCTCCTTTTTGGGATAATAGTTAGATAAGTATTGGAAACTTTGGGGTCTTTCCTCTGAACTCTTACTTTTTTGTTGTGTACTCAAACTCTCTGTCCTTTGAGTTCTGTTGTGAATTCCTCAGTCTGATTATCTAGCTAATTAATTTGCTTTCATTGTCCATTTTGCTACTTAGTTTAGCTGTTTATTTTTAATTTAAATGATTAAATTTTTAGTGTTCAAGATCTATACTTGATTCACATTATGAATATCATGTTCACTTTTATATCTTTGGGGATATTATTTATACCTATCCTAAAGTTTTATTCTTTTTTCTTGATTTCTTTAGGAGGCAATTGCTTCCATTTGTTATGTTTGATGCCTCTAATCAAATACTAATGATTCATGGTGTTGTTTTGTTTTGAGACAGAGTCTTGTTCTGTCACCAGGCTGGAGTGCAGGGGTGCAATCTCGGCTCACTGCAACCTCCGCCTCCTGGGCTGAAGCAATTCTCCTGTTTCAGCCTCCCGAGTAGCTGGGATTACAGGCATGGACCACCAACCTTGGCTAATTTTTATATTTTTAGTAGAAATGGGGTTTTACCATGTTGGTCAAGTTGGTCTTGAACTCCTGACCTCAAGTGATCCACCTGCCTCGGCCTTCCAAAGTGCTGGGATTATAGGCGTGAGCCACCGCACCCAGCCTGGTTTTGTATTCTTCTCCAGATTCCCCAGTAGCCTGTCTGTGAAGCCTGCTTTTGGGAGAGGGTCAGCATGTGCTACCTACATAGGTACATTCTCCAGTGACTGTGGAGAAGGAGCAGTAGTGCTTATGTCTAGAGCATGCAGGTGTTTTCTGGGTCTAGAGGGTACCCGATTCCCCTCATTTTACCCAGGGCTCTGCTCTGTGTCCATGACCCAGGTGCTTGCAGTCCAAGTTCTCCCTGAGGGACAGCATGCCTGTTGGGGTTAGAGTGGTACTTGCTCATTAGCTGCCCCAAGGCCTATTCCTCTCCATAGTAACTGCTGCATCTGGGTTTCAAGCACCTTTGGGCCTCCCTTCTTTTTTTTATTCCATAGTCCCTTTTTTGCGTATGCTTTAGTTTGTGGTTTCCTTCTTTAACCTGATTCCATTTGACTTCTGTCTTTAGGAGTCTTCAAATTTTCTAGTCCTATGAGGACATTTTTTCTTACTGTAGAAATGAATGCTAATTTTTTTTTGTTGCCACTGTCTTGAAGGATGGCACATTCCTTGTTTTTCAGTGTAAAGATGAGTGCTAAAACTTTGGTTACTGTTATTTCTAAGGATGGTGCAGAAAGGTAAGGCTGGAGCTTGTTCTCAGTCTGCCATTCTGAATCTGAAGCCCCCCAGTTTAATAAAGGCAGTTTTCAACTGGCCTTCTATGGCCTTTTATGGCAGTATAGCATGGTTATTGAGGAACGTGTTTTCTGGAGCCAAACTGTTCTTGGATTTGAATTCCTGTTCTATCAGTCATTAGCCATGTGACCATAAGTTGCTTATCATCTCAGTGCCTCAGTTTCTTTAACAAATAGGATAATAATAGGGCCTACCTCAGAGAGTTGTAATGAAGATTCATGAGTACCTGACTTTTCTGAGTCTTTGATAAAAGTCTTCCATTATAACTATGGAAATTGCAAGGGACCAATTGGCTTAGCTCTTCTACATTCAATTCTTTATTAATTACTTTCATGGGATGCCCCAGGTCCCATTCCTGCTTTTTGTGTTAGTTGACCTAGATCTTGGAGTTTCACTGGGCAATGTGGTTTGGAAGTGCTGTTTTCCCTACTCAGTTTTCTTTGTACATCTGATCATATTTGCTTTCTCTCTTCTTGGTTCCTTTGAACTTTCTGTTCTTTTGCTTGATTCCTTTCTTACGAGGATTGTTGTAGGCTCATTAAAAATCCAACAACTTTTCTACCATTTCATTAGGACACAAGAGGAGTAAGAGTAGTTGATGCATATGTTTGGTCTTTCATCTTGAATCTGGGTCCTGTCTTATGAATTCCTCAATTTTCTGGCTAGCATTGGAATGTAATCTGTGGTCATTGGCAATGAAATAACATTTTATCCCTGCATGCTACACTAAATTACAGTTTTGGGTTTTTTGGGTTTTCGTTTGTTTGTTTTAATTTGCTTGCATTTCAATGGCTCACAGTTTTTCCTCTCTGTGACTAATCACACAACAGCATGGATATTTATGAAACTCAGCCACCCGTTCAGGCCAGAATATTGGCACTTTCAGATCTTCAGCCAGAAGGCTGAGCAGCAGGCTCTGTTTCTAAGTTAGCCTTCTTGGTGTCTCACAACCCACACATTCTGTTTCTCTCCAGTTCCACAACTAGGAAAACATGATTCTTTCAAGAAATTTTTCTTGCATGTCTCCAAGAGCAAACACAAAGTCTAAGACTAAATAAACCTCTTTAGTTTAAGCTTTCAGATGGAAAAGAGGAAAATTGAGCAGAGTGTGACAAAATCAGACTGATTTGAATTTGTTAGATTAGAGGCCACTCTCTGATTTGAAAGGGTCCATTTTCCAAGAGATTAAAACAAGCTGTATTAATGGATAACACTCTATATAGGAAATAGTGCAGCTTGAGCATTCTTAACGCTTGCCTTTAAAAATAATGTTTGCATGGAAATGAATTTATGAGTGAAAATGTATAATTTAAAAGAAGAACTTAAGTTGCAAAGTGCTGTGTAGTTACTCATTTTCACTCAATAGTTAAAATGGTTTAACTGTTACTTGCAGTGCTGGAGAAAATGCTTAGAGCTACAGAGGATTAGTACGGATATCTTTCTGCCTGCTTCCAACCAAATAAAAGGTTCTTTCTCCTTTCTGAAATGTAATAGTTTTAGATTTAACTGTGTGGTGCACATTTCTGTAAATAAAGATACCGCTGAGAGTCAGACTGAAGAGAAATACAAATAGCTGCTGAAAAGCTATTATCCAGATCCTTAAAACTATGGTTTTAGCCAGAACTTTCTTAGAAAATACATTGCTTTCACATCTGTAATTACTAAGGTGTATAAATAGCCCAAATTAAAGCATAGTACTTTCTTTATTCCTCCTGCTTGGGAGATTGAAGTAAGCTTGACACCAGGGCAAGACCTCATCTATAATACTCCCATGGCATTATGCCTACTTTGCTCAATTTAGACCCAAATGGATTGTTTCTATCTTTGTAGTATTTTGGAGGATGTCTGCAATTAAGTGTTAACCATTAGATGAATTCAAACCTGCAGAACATTGGACCTTGCAGTTTTGCTGCCTTATGCCCCAATTCAGAAATACCCTGTGTG